>NC_141773.1:17971100-18272400 GCF_051362555.1 Lingula anatina | reverse complement strand
ACTGGTGGGTTACGAAAAACTGCCTTGCTCAATGTGAGAAGGACTAACACATGATTTAATCTTAGCAATACAGCAGTACCAGAATGTTTCGCAAGATAGACGACTTTTACTTGACTTTATCATAAGATTTCACCTAGACAAAGATGAAATTGTAGAATTATGTGTTATTGTTTTCACCAGGCAATTAATAGACAAGCCATTCCATAATAAATATATGAACTAAAGCTTTAAGCTACTTATCACCATTTATGCTTGGAAAGCTAGTAAAATTATGACAAATCTGACAGTAATCCGTTATCAGTTATGCCATTAAGTAGATTCATGTAGGATTTGTCTGAGCACAGGTCCTGCCTGCTTCATTAAATACAACTGTATAATATTAGAAAAGATAAGGCTGGTCGGTAATCACTGTACAGCATATGTAGGTCTCTGGGTAATTCCTCACTCGAGATTACTATACAGAAGAAATGGCTACCTCCAGTTTTCAGAGGTTTGCCACCTCCTTGATATCCTAACATGCCATAAGTACAAAGACATGTTACCTTAGGATAAGCAGCCTCCCCCCCCCCCCAACCTTTACATTAGGCAGGTAAGAAGATAATAGTGTTCTTTGTGGCACACAAATAAACATAAATTTGGGCGTCATCCAAAAATATGTTATTAAATGTAGTTTAATATCTTGTAAAAAGTATTCACGGAATTATTTTTGCCTATTTGTGACACACCACATGGAGCAAAGTTGGTATTTTTTCCTGCATGAAGAATAGATATTATTATAAAGAAGTTTAACATGGAGGACTCCCTTGGCCCATAGGTCATATTGAAGCAAATTCCCCATCACTGAAGTTGATGGAATATGGTTTCAAACTGGGATGCAGGTTGCTTTTCTTTTGTAATTTTGGTCAAAGGATGTGTCATCAGAAAAAATGAGAAAGGTTGTAACAATTTGAAATGAAGTATTATTTGTAGGCCAATCAGGAAAGCAGGTCATTAAAAAAATTATCTTGTCCAATTTGATATTTATCCAGCTGGCAGCTTACATTACCCTGCCTAATGTATAGGCTTTTTTAGTTTATAAGGAGAAGCATGCCAGTTTGTTCTTGAAATCCCATTAACTTATCATATCGGAAGCTATGATAAGAAAGAAAAAAAACATTTTTCCAGTGTCTTAAAGCCTCATGGAGGACTTTAGCCATTTAGAGGACAATTAAGAATAATATCTGTTAGTGTAAGGCCATTTTCATGTCTAGTTTCATAGTTTTCTTTGTCACTATCTGTAGGTACCACATAAGAACAATGTGCAGCCTCTCAAATCTACTCATTGTATAATGAAAGTATTTTGAGAGAATATGCCAAGGAATAAGTAGTGATGGATAATGTGGGAGGTATATCTCAAATTTGCCAATCATGTCTAACAGGTTTTCTGTGTAAACCTCTTCAAGTGCACATAACTATATATTTGAAGTGGGTCTAGAAGCAGTCAGTGTACTTTATTTACTGTATAGCCTGCTGTTTTACGTAGTTTTGATGATATCACTGTTAAGTGTTTTTATGGTACTTGCTGGTGTGGATTTATTGCAGTATTGCTGACTTTAACTTCCATTTAATCTCAAATAACTAGCAGTAAAACTTAGTAACAGAAACAGATTAAGGTGAGAGTATATGTGCAACCTTATAAATTTACCATACATCTCAGATATCTTGATTTTAATTTCAAAATCTGCAAATAAAACTACCACTCCATGCAATGGAATATGTGAATCGGCTTGTTCCCCTCCCATCTCTCCCCCCCCCCCCCTCTGCCCCCACCACCAGGAAAGAAACCAACATGTGCAAACTCAACAGAAAATATTTCCATCCTTGGTTCTAGAGCCCTCCCTCTGGGCATAGGCAGCCAGTATAAACATTTGGGATATTTAGACTTTCCCTGAAGTCTATTCCTAGAATCTTTGTACTTGACTCTGAGGAATGCCTGGTTTACCTTGCCTAGGAGCCTGCCCATCTCTTGGTCCTTTGATCTTTAATTATGTTTTATCTTGGGAAATATTTGTTCAACCTGATCCTACAGCTTCTAGGTACACACAGACTGGGGCTGCATGGTGAAATTATGCAGAAACCATATTATGGGAGGGATAAAGATTGAAGGGAAACTCAAGGATGGTGGTGTATATAGTATTGAGAATCTTAGATTGTTCCCCCTCCCCCTTCATTTTCAGCTCGAGAAACTGTGCTGAAGTTGATAGTTTTTGGTGCAAATTAAGATCTCTGATGAGTCTAGCACACAAAAATCTATAGAATTTAGATATTTTTGGATGGTCTGTCCAGGTTTTTCTCTTAGGTTACTAGTGGAAAGAGGGCAACTGAGTTCTCTTTGTGTAAATTTTGCTTTTGAGCTATTTTCAATTATTTGCTTCTGTTGATCAGTTCATGGATGATACCTCCATATAAATGAACAAAACTTGGTTGATTTCTTTATTTTTACTTTTTTGTTTCCAACTAAGAAAAAAAAACACTCAAATCTCATGACTTTCAAGCTAGTATATGAATTTGCATCTTTAATATCATCATTTTGATTTTCAGTTCTGCGTGATGAGTTTGAGACCAATCCGCACTCGACCAAGGCAGCCATTAACGATGACATTGTTCTCGAGTGCGACCCTCCACGTGGAAAGCCCAAGCCGACCATACTTTGGAAAAAGGACGGGATTGTCATTGAGAGGGACAGGAGGGTTGCCATTGACGACAGCGGCAAGCTGACAATATCGCAGGCACAGAAGACAGACACTGGCACCTATGTATGTGTGGCCAGGAACAGAGCAGGAGAAAGGGAGAGCGTCAGCGCATATGTTGCTGTACAAGGTACCATGTTAAAAAGATATAGCTTAACATTCGAAGGTACCATGTTAAATATAGATATAGTACATTGTTTGACGATATGCAAGGAATTACATTGAATAGACGTAACAGACAGGATAATTTAACTGATGTTGCCTTTCCACTTTTCCACTCAATGTATTAATAAGAGTTAAAAACTTTTAAAAAGTCAGTTTTGGAGGTATTGGGGCAGAAATGTGGTAGAGGTCCAACACAACCGGTTCAGACAGTCTCCACACACCAGTGCGGTTTGCTGAATTTTTTCTTCATGTTGCAGAGAAACCAGAGTTCACAGAACCACCCCAGGACAAAGAAATTCAAAAAGGTCAGGGAGTGGAGTTCAAGTGTGCTGCCTCTGGGGACCCCGCCCCCACCATTGCCTGGAGAAGAGAGGAGGGGGAGATGCCCCTGGGGAGGTACAATGTCCGAGAGGATGGGACCCTGGAGCTGAAGCTGGCTGAGATTAGTGATGAAGGGGTGTATATATGTCGAGCTTCTAATCCAGTGGGTTATAAGGATGCCCAAGCCAGGCTGACTGTACAGTGTATGTATATTGCTGATTTATAGTTTTATGGTCATGTTCACATCAAAACTAAGTTAAAGCAAAATTATAAATGAAAAAGGAAATAAATTGATAAATGAAGCTTCAGCTGTGTCATTGTTATATTTGGCAAGAAATCATAGAATACTTTACAAATTAAATTTACCAAATAATATTATTTTTGGGCTATGGAAACATAAAATATGGGTTTATGTCCCATTTTAAACAAAATTGTGTGTGAATACTTGTTACATTGTTCTTTTTTACATAACACATTTTTGACATGTCTGTGATAAATAATTGTTATTTGATTTGATTTCTATTTAATGATGCGTACTCTGATGTGTCTGTGAAATGCAATTAATATTTGACTCGATTTCATTCCCAATTCTAGCTCTGCCAGAGTTCACCATTACGCCTAGGGACAAGACAGTGGGTGTTGGGAGGACGGTGTCTCTTCGCTGTGCTGTGACTGGTAATCCCCCGCCAGCCTTGTACTGGAATAAAGAGCAGAGTAAGGTAAAGTATGGCCTGTAGTCATGGAGATTTTGTCCTCTGGAGTTTAAGAAACTTATGTGTCACTACTACTCTCGGTATCAATGACAAAAATCTTTGAAGCAGTAAATCTGTATAGTGATTACAGATTGAGTTACTGAACAGAAAGTTGCTTTGTCAATGAATGCACTAGTTGTGCCAAGCAATAAAAGGAGGTGGTGTGACTCTTTGAGCTTCTTTTTCTGTATCTTGGATTTCTCACCGAAAACTTGCTTGCTTTGTTTGCAGGTTTTGTTTTTTCCGAGACAAGGGTACGGCAGGTTTACAGTTTCAGATGGTGGAACATTAAAGATAGAGGACATTAGAAGGAGTGATGATGGTATATACCTGTGCCAGGCAGTGAGTGTGGCAGGGACTGCTTTTGCAAGGGCAAGGATCACAGTGCAAGGTGAAGGTCATCATGATGAAAACTAAATAATAATAATACTGAAAATTGTAGAATTTTTTTTTTTTTGATTATATATAATGTTTGAGGTTAACATTAAGAACTCCTGG
The DNA here is from genome assembly GCF_051362555.1 of Lingula anatina. Classification (NCBI taxonomy): domain Eukaryota; kingdom Metazoa; phylum Brachiopoda; class Lingulata; order Lingulida; family Lingulidae; genus Lingula; species Lingula anatina. The sequence continues at coordinate 18,267,935 of NC_141773.1, read as the reverse complement.
TTTTTTCATAATTCCAGATGTGGACCCACGACCACCTCCCATCATCCATCAGGGTCCATCGAACCAGACCCTCCATGTCAGCACCCACGCCATGCTGCAGTGCCAAGCCTCAGGGGACCCCTCCCCTACAATACAGTGGTACAAGGCCAACCAGCCCCTGCTGGCAAACAACCCAAGGTTCACCCTGCTGGCGTCAGGGACCATGCAGATATCAGGTGAGAGTCCTAGTTTATTAATATGTATACCCTTACATTAAGGGCTGTTCAGTAGGAGAGATAAACCTGAACTGGTTCTGGTCTGAGTTAACTTCACTGGATAATTGTACTAGTAATGGGGGCTCATTTTTTAGGAGAGATTTATGAATGAAAAAGCAAAATCTAGCAAACTTCTGATAAAAGTTATGAAAGTTCTTCTTTCCTGTTCCACCAGGATAGAGATTTATCCAGAATTAACCAAGTTTTAACTTTTTGCTCACATTGAATCAGATATATTGCCTCAGGATACCTAAGCCTGGGATAAGAATGAATTAGGATAATAGTTAGGAGAGATGTACATATGTCTTAACCACTGATGAAATAATTTAGCTGCTTGTAGCTTTATGGTCTCTGATGTTTGATATACTTTGCAGACCTGAGGCTTGAGGATACAGGCTACTATCAGTGTAAAGCAGTCAGTGAGACAGGGGAGACAACAAGAGGAGCTTATCTCACAGTAGAGGGTAAGAAGTGCATGTAAACTGTATACAATGATAGCCACTCAAACAAATAAAAATTTTGTTGTTTTAGAATATTTTTCTGTTATGTAATGTGCTACATATTTCATTGTTTACACCAAAGTTTTATCATTGATATATTAGTTGTAATTTTTAAGTTGGCTGATATATATTTGTCCAATTGCTACAGAATTTAGGACTATCTTTTGTATTGTACTGCATCTCATTTTGTGAACTTACATTTTCGTAATATGAAATTTCGTCTCAGTAGCCAGCCATACGACGGTCATTCACCGCACTCCAGAGGCGTCAACATTTCCTGGACCGCCCTCAAAACCATCCATCCTGGAAATAAATGAGCATTATGTCAGGTTGTCGTGGCAACCAAGTGAAAATACTGGAGCTTCCCCAGTGACAAGTTACACTATGGAGTACTTCAGCCATGAAACGGGAGAGGTAAGTAGATGGATGTCAGGTTCAAGTGACTTCTGTTTATAAACAGTAGATGTAAAACAGGTCCTACAATTATTATTATTATTATTATTATAAGTATTGTGTTGTCTCAATTTAATGAATTTAAACTACTAGTATTTTCATTTTTGTAATTGAAAACTACATACATCAATTCAAAAAACAAATATTGAAAGTATAACATATTCAATAATCCAAAATGAAAATTTTGTGTTTTTTTCATTACATGGAAAGTCAAAATTTGCTGAATTTCTCACCTTCCCCCTCTTCTAGGGATGGATTGTGGCCTCCAACAATATCCGTGGCACCTCATTCACTGTGAATGGACTTCAGAGTGACACCAAGTATATTTTCTTAGTACGGGCTAGGAATAGCCATGGTCTGAGCCTACCTTCACCTACCACAGAGGTGATAAGGACCAAAGGTAGTTACCACTAGTATCTGTAAATTATGTCGGTAACTTGAAATGGTTTCTCAAAAGTCAGACAGAGATGGTGGCAGAGGGCTTATTAGGTGTAAAATTGCTTTTAGTAGACATGAAATTTTCTACAAAATTAGAATTTATTCAGCATTTGACAAAGATTTACAGTGCTTATTGAGGCAAGCTACATTTCACGAACTTCAGTGATGTCATACTACTTTACTGATATACACACGCTTCAACCAAGTAAAAGCAATTTTAGATTTAAAGTAAATATGATTGTAATAGATAAGTATAATGAAGCAGTGAAACACTGAAGGCAATCAATTTGAGACTCAAACCAACCACCTGTGATAAAAAATATTGTGGATTGTAATAAAAAAGATTGATAAATCATTGTACGCATTGGTCTGATGGTACATGTTTTTGTCACCAGGGGGCAATGGCAGCAGACGGACGGAGACGCAGATAGATATTCCACTGATAGAGAACATGTTATCTGGAGATGTAGTCAGAATGTCAGAGCCTGAAGTTGTGGGGTCAACCATGGTCAAGTTGACCTGGACGGTGAGTTGAGCAACCTGACCATTGACTAATGATTTATATTGTGTGATTCTCTACACCACCCTTGCATTGCTTTTAGACCATAATTTCAATGTGAAATGACATCTTGTTATTGTCTGGAAGCAAATAAGGTTAATTGCTTTAAGATATATGTCATTTGCCACAGGATTAATCATAAAGTCAGTATTTACAGCATAGCAAAAAAATTTAATATGAATTTTTCATATTACACTGGAAAAACTGATATTCACTAATTAATATAGAATTAAATTCCCATCCCCATTTATCTAGGTGCTGAAATCCCAGCAATATATAGAAGGCTTTCGTGTGATATACCGCGAGGTTGATCCCTCTCAGAGAACGGTATCCAGCTCGGGCAGTAACTCCTTCTATAAGAACTGGTACCAAGAGACCGTGTCCAGCAGCAGGTCTACTATGTATTTCTTACGACACCTTAGAAAGTGGACGTGGTACGAGATCCGAGTACAGCCGTTCTTCTTGTCGGTGAATGGCCAGGCTAGTAACATTGTACGGATCAAGACCCAACAAGATGGTGAGTTTGAATATTATGTTTGTGTACTGTGAACTTTCTTTTCTTCATCTCATTTACAGTTTGTCTTCAATAAATATTAATAAAAAGAATTGTTGGTTAGATTTTCTGGGAGCTTTTTAAGTTGAAAATTTTGATAATCTGCTGTCTGAAGTGAAAACTCTAGAAGGGTTTTGTTCTTTTAAATGATCAAATAATTTATAATTGTACATATACACATTACAGTGTTAGAACTGGAGTACATTAGTCACATCCAAGGTATCTCATCCTTTTCATTTCAGTGCCATCTGCTGCTCCCCAGAAAGTGATGTCAAGGAAATTTGACAATAATTCAGTCTATGTTGAATGGAAGCCACCTGCCACAGAGAACATACATGGGGTCATGAGGGGATATGTGGTAAGTTAAGACAAAAATGGTGGAGACTTTTACTTGAAAGGTTATTTAGTTTATATTTTGTGTAAGAACCTAAAAGTAGCTGCCACAATATTCAAAGGTACATTCTAAGTGACACAGATCAAATTTTTGTGAAATTTTTTCAGATTTTTCTGATTGCTGATGATCCTCAGTACAGTCGTAACATCACCCTAAATGCTAGTACCACGTCATACATGATAGGCAACCTGATCAGCGGGGTGGAGTATAAACTACAGATTGGAGCCAGGACAGATGTTGGGGTGGGGCGAGTCAGTGAGGCCACAACAATTGGTATGCTTTTTTTTTTCAAATCATTTCCCTGATAATTTTACAACTGACATAGTAATTTTAACTTTGATTTTGCACAGTGTCTGATGCCATTATTAAATTAACACCCTTACATACTGTAGTTGCGTGAAGGAAGTAGAAATTGGTATAACCAGGAGTTGTATGTATGTTAAATCTAGTAGATTAAATCTATCACATGTTCAGTAAATTGCATTGATTTTGATCACCTAGCAAGAATACCATAAATGATATGCCATCTGTTATAATTATGATTATTATTCATTTCACTTAATATATATTCATTTATTAAACTTATAGGAATATTATAAATAAGATATATCTTGTCTTTTCCACTAGTAATCGGCCAGCCTCCCTGGTTTCTTCCGACCATTATTGGGACTGTGGGTGGAGTCCTGTGGATTGTGCTGTGTGTCTTTGTTGTGTGGCTATACAGAAGAAAAAGGAACAAGAAAGCACAAAAGAACAGTGTTGTCATGGGTATGTGCAACAGCATTTTAGATTTTTAAAAAGTGAGCTCCGGTTATACTTTCAGTGAATGTTAAAATATGGAGAGCTCACACTGGATGCTGCTTTTGCTTATGATTAAAATAAAGCTGTGAAATGTTGTATAGGAAGATTAGCAAATACAGTAGTTGAAATGTGAAGATTTCTTTGGCACATAAGCATTGGAAGACTTTGTTACTGATTATATTTGAATATGTTCCATTTCTTTACAGTACCAGTGCACAAGGCCAATGACCCAAATAGGTGCGTATGTGAACATGTTTTGTGCAGATTGTAACATAATAGATAAGTGAAGGATTTCTAATGTTTAAAAGTATTATTAAATTTCCTCTTCTTGTTTCTCAATTCCATGAAGTAAAAATGAAATAAAATCAACTATTGCTCTCCCCTCAGAATGCCCAATATTGTTCATGGTGATGTACTCAGGAAGGAGTTAATTATGCTAAATGGTGGTAAGTTTGGTCAAAGGATCGGTCCTGACCTTCAGGTTAAGGAAGTTACCTTTGCCTCAAGGTTACAGGAGTGACCTTTGCCTTGGGATAGGTGTAGGATAATGTCTGTAGAATTGGCACAACTATGAATGCTGAAGTTTGAGGGAAAAGCCAAATATCTGGACAGAAAGAAAGAGCAGGGCATTTTTTCATGCACAAAGTATTTAGATCATTTTTCTCTAAAAAAGGATGGTAAAAAGGTGATTCTTACCACTGGCTTCTATATTTCAAACTTCAGCAAGATTTGTCAGGTGATCTTCTTGCAAATGACCTTGGTTGACCATTCAATCAAACTGAATTGACCTAATTAAAAACGAAAAAATAATGTTTTGGTTCAAGTGCATAAAGGCATATATGCAATGACATGTATTTTTGCAATAACACAGACCAAGGTTGTTTTGCAAGAGGACTGTCTGATTCTGTGACTAGAGGTTTAGGCTCTGCTTTTATTTTATCTTTAATTTCACTCTTTCTGTCATTAATTCCACTTGTTTCACTCTCAGCAGAAACAGCTTGGCACAGGCTCCTCCTCCTGGGATAATTCTAGCCAATCGGGACACTTCTGCTGGTCACCATGACAATCAGAATTGTGTCAACTCTTGTTGCCATGGCAATCCATCAACAAGCAATCACCAGTGCACTCCTTCATATAACAATTTCAGTAGTAAGACATGTACTTGATTTTCTACTTTAAATTTTCCAGAAAAAGCATGCTGCTATAAAAGATGAATTTGTGATTCCATTTCTTTTTGAAACACATTAAAAATGAAAGAGAACTGAAATAGACTTTTAATTGGAAGGGGCTTTGCTATATAACCAGGGGAAATAATCTTTATAGATAAATTGGTCTCCTTTTAATATAAAGCAGCATTTTCAGTCAATGTGGGTAGTCCTAACCATTCAAGCAGGTTGTCCGAGAAGTTAACTTGCCATATAAAACCCAGCTGAAGGCATTATACCAATAACCTTCTCATGTTGGTGTTTAGGAAAATGAGGGGTTAGATTCACTGCCTTTAGTAAATCAATTTTAATCAGATAGAGACCAAAGATGTTGGAACAGAGATATGTGTACCTAACATGACTGGAAATGCATCTTTAATGTAGACTTAGTCAGGGATGGTACATTTGTATAGTTTTAGTTTAGTGAAATGCTACTTCAGGTGGTTTCTGTCCATGACACGTATTTATTATTGACCGATTTTAATTTTTGCTGTGAATTGAGTTGTCATTATTGTAGTCATTGGTGAAATTCAATGTTTTTTCTTTGGACGCAAAAAGTGTTCAGTTAAGATTTAAATGTATTTTGCGTCTGATATCAAAGAACAAGTTTTTAAAGCAGGATAAAATTAAATACTATCTATCTGAATTTTATAATGTGTTTTTAACATTGTCAAATCATGAATGTGTGGTATTTCTGGCGTTGAACTTGATCATTCTTTGTCCCATATGACATTCTTCTGACAGTTACATGAAAAAAGAATTTACTAATATGTATGAAAATTATTAGAATTCATATCTTTTGAAACAAATTACTTTCTTTCTTAAAGCAGCTGTTTCTGATTATTTTAGGGAATTCTGGGAATGACCAAGATTATCATACAAACTCCTCAGATCAGAGTAAAGTCATCAATGTAGGCGATGAAAATGTCTACAACTGTATAGATGGCGCCAGTCCACAAATCAAAACTTTCTACGACAAAGGTCACCCTCTCAATGTGACACCATATGCAACAGCAAACTTAGTTAATGCAAATAATATATTAAATAAACAGGTAGGTATCATTTGATATTCCCTTTTTTATTGAAGGTGAAAGTGTACAATGTGGGTGTGTACTAAAAGTCTTAATCAAAAACAAAGGATAAATGGTGAAAAGTAATAACCCTTTTGTTCTGAAAAAGCAGGAAAAAATATTTGACAGAATTGCATTCAATGAATTGTTCTTTGAAGAGGATGAAAGTATTAATTCCATATCCCCCTCTTTCTGCAGCATTCAGAAAGTGCATTCCGGCCCATTCGACAGGGCATCATTGATCCTCAGATGCACAGTGGCTCCAGTGACAGCTGCTTAAAGCCAGGTATCAGCAGTGAGTCTAACACGGACAACAGTAGGCCCAACACAGGTGAACATTTCCCAGTGAATGCAGAGGGGGGCGGGGGATAGTGGGGAGGAGATGGGGGCACAGTGGCTCTTTGTATTGAGATTATATCACCTATATTGCAAACTCAGTTAAACACATATGGGAGACCTACTTTGCAAAAACCAACCACTTAGCACAGAATTATAGATTTTTATATTCTGATATTGAGATCTGGGATAGAGATTGTGATTTAATAAATGGGGACTTTACAACATGATATAAATTATACCATCAGAATGAAAACCAGCTGTGTTCTAATGAGTTTGCAGTGGGCTTAGATAGACCGGGAAATATTCACTGATAATCTGCTTGTTACACGTGTATTTCCTTGAAACAATATTTGTTTGTTATGTTAATGCTTATGAGTTAGACCAGCATTCATTGTGAAGTTTGTTCTAAATATGTCAGTTTTGTATTAGCATCCTGCTCCTGTACATTAAAAACCCTTAAATTTGTTAAGAATAAATTGTCTATGTCTTATTTTCTGTTTATTTGAAAGATTTGGCAACTTCTGTTCATTTCCCTGAAATGCCATGTCTGGACAGACAAATTGCTTATGTAAATTCATTTCAATTGTGTATTTATGAATTCAGATATACCTCATGACCACTACCACTACAGTGATCAAGTGGGCAGTCCACACAGCGAGTCAAGTGAATTCACCATGGATGAAAATGGAATTCCATATCGAAAAAATAGAGGGCAGCAGTGTAAACAGCCCGTTTTAAACTTTGCAGACTTATTACCCCCTCCCCCAGAGCACCCACCACCCACAGATATAGATTCCCCTCCAGATTCACCACGTAGGGGGAACTCTCCTGTGAGAGGAGGTCAGAATGAGAGGTATTATGATAGAGGGCAGCATTATGGACAGTTACGCAGCCCTTTGTCCCCCGCCTCATCGGGGTCTATTAGAAATTATCCCCAGAGAGGGAACGGACAGTACAGCGACTCAGACTACAGGTCTCAGTCTCCCAAGAGTAAACAAGCTCAGCAGTTAGCTAATGGTGATCACAGAACGCATTCGCCTAGGAACTATAACGAGGTTTTACAAGCAAGAAATATGTCACAGTCCCCTCGTCACAGAACTGACTCACCAAAGTCGTCATCTCAGCAGCAGCCGCCTTCATACTCTGAGGTGTCAGCCAGTGAAAACGAGAGGGGACCCACACCTCCTGTGAGAGCATATAAACTTGTTCCTATTCATAATAAAAGTGACCTAGGAGGAGGTGGAGGAGGTGGTGGAATGGGAGGGAGATACGATTCAGATCGAGGTCCAACTCCCCCTGTTAGGATGTATGCCATTCATTCACCTATATCTCCAGCATCCTGTCCCGGGGTGTGCATGGACCGAGGGATCCAGTCTTCTCTTCCTAGCCTGACCAATGAGAGGGTGCATTCCCCTATGTCAGCAAGGTTAGCATTTACCGTATGATCAACAGTTTTCACTGAAGAGATAATGTAGGAATACTCTTTGGAGTTGTTACAAAATATTTTGCAATTTATATACACCTAGACTATGATTTAGGAGGTTTCTCCGAATGATAAAACAAATAGGGTCTTGTCCCCAAATCACCATTCACATGACCAAGGTTGATAGATGGTGAACCATAATTTGGTCTTTGACTGGTCTTCTTTAGTCTCCACTGAAAAAAAACTGTTTTATCATCTCCTCAACTTGTAAATCAAATTGATAACGTTGAGGGAATAGATTTTCTTCTTTACAGTGTTTGTGATATTGTTTGTAGGTTAGAAATGGGTCACCACGGAGGCCCTCAGCTCAGTCTTGACTACCGCCCCGAGTCCCCAGTCTCTGAGGGGCTGCCAGATTACGCAGGAGACTCCGACATGGAGCCGCCATGTCATCAGAGGGATTGTGGGACACCTGATTCCAGTATTGGCGAGCCTGAGGGCAGTGTCACAGGTATGTTGATGCACATAAGCCAATGTCACCTAGTATATGTATCAGCCAGAGCACTGGGCATGGTATTTGAACAGCATTTATGAAATAAAAGATGTTCAGGCAAAAGAATTACTGGAAATGGATATTTGTGTATTTTGGAAAGAAAAAACAAGCATATCCTAGGCATTTTCTAAGTTTGTCTCTTGCTTTTCATTACATTACAAACTTGTAAACACACTCAGGAAAATACACAAACACCTTTCATTTACTCGGGAGTATAAATTTTGTTTTCAAGCAGAGGGATTAATTTTAGTGTTTTTAGCACTAAAAAGATATTGCTTGATATATTTTATTGGTAGTAAGACTCATTCATATTCAGGTAGCTTGTAATATATTGATGATTACCTTAACTATTAACAGTTGACACTTTTAATTGTTATCAGCCTTCTCATTTATTTGCACTGTTCTCTAACATTTGCTATGGCTAAATCTCTAACTTACTAAGAAAAAAGTCCATTTATTAGAAACCTTATAAGCTTTCAATGATTTTAATTCAATTTCGATTAATCATTCTTATGACATTGTAATTGTGCTTAAGTTATGAATATCATAATGATTTGTATAAATTGGTCCTTTATTTGTTCAATTCTGCAATGTTTCCATGTCTGCCAGCAAACCTTATTAAAAAAAGTATGTATGTGTCTGTAAATCATTTGTCGTTATATGTGCTTATGTTGATCATATCTGTCAGTTGATTATTTTATTTATTTATTTATTTATTTATTTATTTATTTATTTTTGATGTCTTTTAAACATTCAGACTGATTGAATTTATTATAATTTTATAATGTTATAAAACTGTCTAGTTTTAAACCCTAATGACCAAATCACATCATCAGAGGTTATTGTCTGGGGTCCAATGGGGTCTTTTTATGATCCCCAATTACCACACACAGACCTCGTAGATATTAAAACCATTAAAAATTAGTTATAACTTATTTTTATTTTATTACCAGTCTCTGCATGGCTGTATAATATCTCATATATAACACCAGAAGAGCCCTGTTATTGCAGACCCATTCTTGTCTGCGTCACACTCACACCATAACCTGGACTTTCCTGTCCTCCAAGTTATGCACAGGCTCTGGTTTTTTTTGTATCACATTTTAGTGTTCACTTTTATTTAACTCATTTTAATGTTCAGTTCTGAATGTGGTGTATGTAAAGTGTAACCTTGTTAATCTTTATACTCTAGGTGTACAGTACAGCTCTGTTGTGTTATTACTTTTAATGTATTGCACTGTCATTTCTGCAAAAAAAAATCCATGAAAAACATGGGTCTGTGGTATTGGCATATTAGAGCAGTACTGTAAACCTGGGCTTTATCAGTTCTCACATGCTACTTTTGCTTTGATGTTGAACTCTTCACACAATCTGGAAATGTTCACAAACATCAACAAGAGATTATAGTCGAAATCAAGGTTCCACTTTACTGCACCCCCTCACTTTGTACTGTTATTAATAATAATAAGTTGACAGTTGTTTTTGGCTTGCCCCTTACGCCATACTAACGTTCACCATTGTAGGTTCTATGCTCGCTTCTTGGGCGAGTGTCACTGATAACAGTGACACCTGTCTGTCCAGTAGATCAAGTGCCACCTCAAGTGATGGCTCTTTCTTCACAGAAGCTGATTTTGCCAGCGCTGTTGCCAAGGCTGCAGAACTTTCAGGTCTCACGGTCGTAGGTTCCACAGTTACTGACCCCAAAGCAGGTAGGATGAAATGTTGACCTCCGTGGGATGAATGTTGACCTCCAGAGGATGATATGTTGACCTCCCCAAACTTTGTTGAGGCACACTTTTGGATTTTAAAAACACCAGAACTAAAAATGTCATTCAGTGGAACCTTTCTTTTTAAAAAGAATTTATAAGTTAAAAAACTTGCAAAACGACTTTTTGTGTATAGTAAAATGATCTCCAACTTGTGAACATTTCCAGATTTCTTATTTCAGTTTTTGATTTCACAATTTAAAAATGCTCATTTTTAACATTATAATAATTTTTGTACTTTATGTAAACACCAATTTGGATAAGGCCTGGTCAAATTATTCCAAGACATTTTTTGTTCTTCATCATCAACAATTAATTTAACGATTAATGTAATTATAGACCTCACTTGCATGTAAAATAATTTAGTAGACTTGAGAATCTAACATCAACATCTGCAAGCAAAAACCAAACTAACGAGAAAAGTTTAACATGCATGACTACCACAGATTTTTGCCAATAAATACTGATTCAACTCACTTGTTTCCTTTTGGTTTTGTTGAAGGCAAAAAAAAAAAATAATTATAATAATAATAATAATAATAATAATCACAAGACGTGACACAACTTGTATGCCAGCCAACACCAATATAATTTTGTTTACCAGGCAAGAAGAATCGCCATCGCTATCGGGAGCGGGCAGCAGCTCATCGACCCCACAGCCCCTACAGTACTGACAGTAACTTCAGTGTAGTACAACACAAGCCATATCCTAAAGCTAACAGAAAGAAGCAGTTACAGGAGCAAGGTGAGATCTGATAGGGTGTTAAAATGAGTTTGAATTTTCAGGTCAATTAGGAATGAGAAATACATATCCATTCAGCTATTTATTCAGTTCCACTTGTAAAGCCAAATTTTTAATGTGTTACTGAGATATGCCCCAGAACAGTATGATATATGAGTATATCAATGTCTGGTTGCATTGAAAACCTTTTGTTGTTTATAATTTCAGCTGCTAAATACCCGAGATACACAGCCCCTGGGGACCAGGTCAATCCACCCACAACCAAACCAAAGCCACCCCCCTTGAAGGCCAAGCCCACTTTGCCCCAAAGTGGTAAGATTTCTCCCTGTCAAGTAAAATTTTAAAGCTATAGTATCAAAGTTACTTATATAACTGCACTATTCTAGGAAATAAAATTACCAGAAGGATGTTCCTATATCGTCTTATTTTAATCTCAAAATGCCCCAAGAAAAATAAAATTACTGAGCTGTAGCTTAGAGACAAACCTCTGTTTGTATTCCTTAATGGTCTTTTATGCATGGTGATATGAGAAACCTTGCTGAAGACTCATAAAATGGAACATCATGCATAATTTTGGCAATATTTTATTAGTACCAATAAAGCGCTTGAAATGTGTTTCCTTTTAATGTACATATGGCATGTTCAGAAATCAGTTGAAAATGTCCTGACATATCTCACACATGCAATGATATTCTTCTTGTAGAGTATCATCCACTTCCTTTTGTAGTGGAAAACCTCCCATCGTACAGCCGACCAAATTTCCCGACGCCATCATCCCACATGCAGAGTCCCACGTCTACCAACTCATACTCCTCCAGTAGCGGAAAATGGAAAAATCTCTCCACTTCGCCCAAGACACCCCCTAGTGTGCCAAGTGAACTGAGCGACAATGGAATGTCTATACGCTCCAACCCATTAGCATTCTCCCTCGAGGATGATGTGAGTTCATTTTTGTTTAACTTAATGTAATATAAAAGATTTGTTTTGTTTTGTTTTGTTTTTTTGGATGGTGTTTCTAATTGAGTAATGGTGCAATTTTTAGAAAGGATATAGTACTTTTCGTTGCATTAATTGGGGATTTTGTTAAGATCACAGAGAGTGGAATGGATTGTTCATTCTGATAGAAAAAAACAAAAAAGAGAGAAATCTAAAATATGTTTGAAGTCTAAACTTTAAAGTAAAACAGATGCAGTCAACTCGTATAATAAATGTAAAGTGCTAGACTTTATCTGCCTAGTTTATGATTGACATTGTTTTCATTTTCAAAAGTGCCTTTAACTTAACAAATATTTGTACTTATTTTTTCAGCCACCAGTTGCATAGTATTATAAGGTTCAAGATGCCAAGCTGATGCACACATAGCCAGGAATGTGCTTGCTTATCCTCCAGATTGTGTAGGTTCTGTCTGATGATACATATTAGTGGTGCTATTTGAGCTAAGAAACATGGACCCTTAGATGTTAAGCTTGTGTTGAGGAAAACGCCATCTATGTTTCTCTTAACCTTAAAGGATGTTGTTTCCCCAAGATTCATTGGAGGAAAAATAAAGAGAAACAAAAATAATACTTATATTGAGCTTTTATGAATTGAGCTTTTATGACATATTTTTATGCTTGCACATGCTGAATCAAATATTTTTGAGGTTTAAAGACATTGAAAAGAGAGTAGCTTGATGTATGCCTTGACTGAAAAGCCTTCCTTATCAAGAGATTATTAGATTATACAGATTTTATAATGGATTACACATTTGAGATGCTGTCATAAAAAGTAAAAATATTTCTTCCATGCAAGGTGTCGACACCTTCAACCATTTGTCTTAAAGCATATTTTTTCTTTTTTAAAATTATTTTTCAGCTTTTTAGACTTTTAAATAAAGATTTTAAAAAGTAATTTTAGCATGTCCAGACAAGTAACTTTGACCAGAGAGACAAGAAAGTATTCCATGGATATTGACTTTTATCCCCACCCCCAATCCCACGGGATATCCTACATGCAATGTACCTCCAGAAAGAACGGAGGTCATTTACAGGATCCCCTGAAAATTTGTGAATATCTGTTTTTGCTACAAATGTGTGTCGAAAGCACAAATCTTTGTATATAATTGTAAACGTCTTATTTATTATCAGAAGCATTTGTACATAGCTGTGTTATTAGAATTAACAAATAAAATCATTTACGAGTACGTTGAGTGTTTGTTATTGGTTTCAAAATGTCTAACAGTTGATAGTGGTAGAAGATTCGCAGGCTTGCAGCCAGCAATTTCCAAAGGGACGTTCTTTTTCTCAGCAAAAATGGGGATTCTATGCCCCTAAGCATATTTTGATGTATATTATTCTTCTACTATATCACTACCTTCTTTTATATCGCTGCCAGAGATGTATATTACAATAGCACTACCAGTGATACTTTGCAGAAAACTAAAACCATTTATCATAATAAACTTGACCATCACACTGCACATGTGTGACAGTCTTTGATGATAGCCTTTCTTGAATACAGAGAATGATACCATAAGTCACTAATAAGTTTTCTAGGACCTATCATTTACTGATATCTCCTAATAATTGATTGTGGATAACAACTCTTGATAAGTATCAACCCAATAACACGTCAAGGAGGTTTTGTTGTATCAAAATAAACCAGTTTGTTATTGACTGCAAAATTATGACTTGGATCATATGCTATGAAAATTTATTTTAAAAAACAGCAATATTCGAGATGAAGCAAGTAGGTTTACATTGGAAATGGGTTTAAGACCAAGGAGTTTAACAAGACCTACTTTCATTGCCATTGTGCAAATATGCAAAAAAAATGTTTGGTAAGTGTTTTGAATGACGAAATAAAGTGAAGACAACCTTGCTGTTGAGGGGAGAAATATGGAAAGTGCGATCAAAATCCGTTTCTTAGAACTTTTCTTCGCCAGAAATTCGCCACATCCGCAACTTCCTCACCGTTTCTTCACCGACGGCGAATAAGAGGATTATGTAAAAAGACTACGGCAGTGTGAAAGAAAAATGTCAGAATGCGTTCTTGTCACACTACAAAACAATGTCATATGGTATAGTAGTTAGAGAGCACTTACAATACAATACAATACAATGCAATGCAATATTATATGATAAAGTAGTTGGAGAGGTCAATATATTATTATTATTATTACTTTATGTGGGCAATAATCGTATCAGTGGTCCTTTTGTATCATTTTTTGTTTGTTTTAATTTCTGTTTGCGTTTGACACTATCATCCCGCGGGAAATCGAGTCTACTTTGTCTGTCAGTCAACTCTCCTGCTTGCTTCTGTCTAGGATCCTAACCTCTGTACAGTCGCTGTACTTTGGGGAAATAGAAATTGAGGAAACGTTCGTTACCAGCATTTACGAAAGCAAGTCCTACTCCTTGAAGGCAATTGAGGAGACAGAAAACAAACCAAAATATGTCTGATTGTAGATGCTCAGCAAGGTATTCACAAACCCATGTAAGCGTCATTATAAAGCTCGACTGGACGCTAGACCAAAAGAGAGCCTCATACCCCATTGCCCTTGCACAGGATCTTCTATATTTTGTCGTGGAACGAACCACACACATCAATGATATGCAAAAAGCTAAATTGGCAAATAAGACGACGCCATTTGGGACGACAAAGAAGGCAATGATTGCACTAGAGCCTGCTAAAAGGCAGTTTGCTTCACCAAAATATGGCGTCATAGGCGAACACTCACACAACTGCAGAATAAGACAGGGGGTTGTTAGGGCAAGGGGGGTAATATATGCTGCAAGGGCAAACCGTTTCGTTTGGGTCCTCTTTTGGACAGAGCCTACGGTAACGTCAGGTTTCTTCAATAGCTGAAAAATTGCGAACGCCGATGCAGAGGTCCATACCATTGTAGCAAACCAGAAATAATGAAACAAAACAGCAATGGCAAGGCAAATAGGTCTTATTTGATGGAATTCTGAGAGCGAACCAACGGAAAATAGGAGTTGTGTTATGAAAAGACAGCCGATCAAATTCATCATGTTTAAATCAGTCACCTCTCTTAATTTCGGAGATTGGACGTAACCGATGAATAGCAGACAGAGAAATGTCAGCGAAACTGTAGTCAACGAAAGGGACACATAAGCACGGTAATCTACGGCAGGTTTATCATATAGGCCTATATTTGACGGCATTCTGAAATATACCTCAAAGGGAATGTATGCAAAATTCCTAGTTATATGTAGATCTTTTGGGTCTAGGATACCTGGTCTATTGCGCACTGTTACGTACCTGTCACCTCTACTGTCATTATGAAACGCTACATAAGATGACGGGACATTCACCCAAGTGCCGTCATTTCTGTAAATGTTCGGCACTGTACTTCTACTTGTTGTTGTACTGTCTTTATCTTCAATGTACAGTAATTTGCACCTAAATTTTGTACCGACTAATGCCAGCTTTAATTTCTCAAATATTTTGTAGAAAATGCTCTCGAGTTTAACCAAAATCTCATCGTAAGTTTCAGCATGCCCAAAATGCTGTAGCACTATATCCACTGTGACTGAGCAGTTGTAATAATAATCTAAATCATTATCATGCAATTTTGTTGTTATCTTTATACCTTCACCCAGCGTTGTACGCAGTACTGACCAGGTGCTGTTCAAAGCTTCCTGAAATATATCAAACAGTTCACTTCTGCTATAAAAGCAGATGCCTGTTGTATTGCTTTGGAACAATAGTCCCACAAAAACGGTTCCTAGATTAAAACGGTTGAACAATGGTTGACAAGTATTGTTCCTCAGTTCTGTTCCTCGACGACAAAGTATGGTTAGGCACTGGTTCTGAAAAAGAAACGCCACGATATACCGTATATATATATATATATATATATATATATATATATATATATATATATATATATATATATATATATAAGCCTTTAATTGACCCTGTCTTTCATTTGGGTATAGATAAACTGTAGAACAGATTCTCTCTTCCAGAATTATTCTCTAGCTCTTACAAAATGCGGCATTTGAGGAGATTGAAGATATCGCTGACTTTGCACGTGTTTTTCCTGCGTTTCCTATCATTCGCCCTTGACGCACTTCTTAAAACTATATGAAATACAAATACATTATGTAACGGCCAACTACATAAGTCAGCTTTTTAGACATGTCCTACGGGCCTTCTTGTTTTTATAAGACAAAGCAAAACCCTGCTCTCTGTTAGTGGTGTCTGGATCAAAAATTCATGGAAGGTGTTTTCTTCTTGCTTTAAGAACAGGTGTCAAAAGGCGCATGGTAGACATGGGTGATAAAAAAGTTGCCGGACACTTGAAAAATATGAAGTCGCAGATGAATTTGGAGATACTCAAAACTGTACTCGAAAGCAGTAAGTGCAGTTGACGTGCACGTCTTGCGCACCACATTTGGAAAGTTTTGACTTTAATCTTATAAATGATTTATGGATATCCAACTGAGAAAAAAGTGTAAATGATTAACTATTCTTTCATATAACATACAAGGATTGTTGTGATCTAGACTGAATGTATAAAAAAGGAAGGAAGAAATGTACCGCAGCATTTTCGATATTTTTTCCTTGACGGCAAGTAATTGGGGGAGCCTTACAGGTACCATGTGCCTCTTTGTGTTAATTTTTACCTGATAGAGTATTTGGTTTCTCTTGCAGATGTTTTCACTTTTCTCTTGTGTAAGGTTTAACGTCGGTAGAAGCTCATCCCATCCAATGCTCAACTCCACAGCAAACCTCACGGGGAAATGAACCCCTGGGGTTTCATATGACACGAGGGTTGTTTCTAAAAAGAGTCAAGAAACTGGTAGACTTATGGTAACTGAGTTGTCCAAAGCAAAATGATAATTTCATCATGGAAGTAACTTTGGAAGGGGTACTTTGATAAAAAATGCTAAGTTGGTCAATTTCACGGAGCTTTCAAAATTTCTCAGAAAATCATTAGAGTAGACGGATCTACCTGTTTCCTCACAACTTAATTTTTATTCCCAAGTCCACGTATCCCATTCACCTCTTATCAGCATTAATTATCATTTTATCAATATAATCTGAATTTAGCATTTCAACGACTATCACGACCATACCTGGTATTGAGCAATTCTCATCTTTCCGAACCTTCACATTTAAATAATCTAAACAACCTTGGCCACGGTGGATTTCATACGACAGCACTTCTGACGAAACGTTGATCGTTTCTATTGGGTTGTTCTCTATTAACGCCGCTGTTGGGTGGCATGTGTCATCTTTACTAGATCGTTCCCCACAGAGGTTCTCCGTCCATTCGCCATTGCAAGCATCTGTGATGTCAGCTTCTTCAAAACAACGCCGGGCAATCGAATGATTCTCCCTCTCATCTTTCTGCTCTTTGAAATGGGCCTCGCAAGAGTATTCCTCGGCGTATTTCCAAAACCAAATCAAATATGCCAACCTGCTTTTAGTGTTGCGCCGGTCGGCTACTGACTTGTGTTCCATGCACGAAATCTTTAAGGTCCAAATCACCATCTTATCAATAGTGACACCATTACAAAGTCCACAGAAGACGTTGGCATACGTGAGTCCCGTGGAGGGTACTGACACGGGCAATATGGACCAGGCACGATTCGTGTCGGACGAATATCGTGGCTCTGGGGATGCGGTACACTCTCTGTTGTACTGGTGCGATTCGGTAAGGCACCGAGAAACAAGCCAGATTTTCTTGCGCGAATAATGCGAGTTTTTTTGACCTGGTGCCGAAACGCATTGGGCAATACCTTTTGTCTGTTCACTAGCGCTTCGGTCGTTTTGGTTAGTATGCCTAGTGCTACATGTGTTTTTCCAATCTTCACAGCAGTCGAGATAAGGTCGCTGGTCGCAGTCACTTCTGCAACTACACACCCTTTTGACGAAAACACCGTCTGTAGTGCTGCATAACCACTGGTTTGCGGGGAAAATACTGTTGCCTGTGCTGTGTACGGATAGATATCCGAAAAAAAGCAGTGTGACTACTGCCCTAAAATGAAGGCAAGAAGAAATGCACACGCCGATCATTTTTGACAATCAATCCGGCCAGTTGTCCGAGAGAGTGTGTACTCAAGTCTTCATTTATACAGTGTACACGCATGTTATAAATGCCCTGAGCGAAATTCGCCAATCAAATGAAGGCTGTAGGGAAAGTCGCGAATGCTAATCGGATGGAAAAAAAAACAGGTGTTGTTTGTTAAAACGGGTACAGAAGGTACTCAAATCGAACAAGAGCTTTATTGTATTATTGGGCTGTGTGGCACCAAGTCGTCACTTGTTTTTATTAATAAAACAAAATTTTAGTGGTTTTGATGCAGGGAGATTGAAAGGTTGGGCATCTTTTCCTAAGATGACTTTAAGAAATTTGACCTCCATACCCGTTCTCCACATCAAGATTTCGTGTTCCAATTGCGAACTTTGTAATTCTGAAAGCGTTCGTCACATATCTAGCACTGACATCGTGCTGAGATTACACTAGAAAATGTATTCCTATACTCGATTCGTAGACTAAGGCCGTCTCCGAACTCGTTCAAATGTAGAATCCCCCACTTTTTGGTGATTTACTCACATCTGCAGCTATCCAAACGTTTATTTATTTTTTTGTTCTTTCGGGGCACCATACCTTCCCGTTACCCTTAATGAGCCCCTCCGGGTTTTCACGTGAAGATGAGTCCAAAAGTTGCTTGCCTACCTCCGGCTTAACGTTTACCCGTGTAGATGAAAACCAATAATTGCTAGCCTCTGGTTGTTCATATCAGGGAATAAATGGCTTGTATTCTGAATTGTGCCTTTCCATGACATTTGCTAAAGAGAATTTCAAAACAAACTCCAGGATTGAGGTTTCGGCTCGATTTGTGAACATCAAGGTACGTCGTCCTCAGTCAAAAATGGCCCCAATAAATGATTTTGTTTATCTCAACTACATATCTGTTGGATCCATTATCAGATACATGCACATATGTCGACCAACTGAAGTTCCACGACTCAGATTTACACGATATAAACCAGGTGTCAGCACTAGAGAATGCATATATTGCGTGTTCTTTTATCATCTCTTCTCATTTGCCTGGAGCTCAGTTTTAATAATGCCACGTAGTAGATATGACTAGAAGCCTTCTTTTTGTTTTGAATATGAGCAGATGACTATAAACGCTATCTCAACAATGCCCCGAACCTACAGGTTCGCGTTTTGTTCCAATGTATGATCATAAAAGCTACATGTATAAAGTGAAAAACTAGGGTCAGACAAAACTGAAATGAAAGTTTACCTTTTTAAGTTTATTTAAAATTAAAATCAAAAGATAGGTTTGGATTTAAGGTTTGAAAGCATGATGTTTTCGATAGGCAAGATTAGCCGACTTTGCCAATACAAATTCTCGCCCGATATTTAAGGAACTGTTAAAAAGCGACTGGCCAATGCCAAAGCGAAAAGTTCCAGCCTACGGTGTAACTCCTGTCTGCCTCTTGTCATAAAATGTAAATGTAAAACTAAGGACAACATTTAGCAAGATTTGTTTCGAGATGAATGTCTTTTTAATATCTTAACAAAGTCGTTGGTCGTACGCGAAGTAAGTGAGATTGTATTTGCCGGTGGTGAAGCATTCTGCAGCTCTTCTGTCGCATTCACACAGGTTGTAGCGACATCTACCTTCCAACCAATAAGACGATGGTGGATCTGAAACGCAAATGCAAATGGGGATTTTATGACTTTTGAGCTTCAAACAAAGCAAACCTATTGTTTCAACATCACTAATTAGCACAGGACAGTGATTTTTTTACTTTTGTGTTTCTGACCTTGTGGTTTTAAAAGAATTAACATTAGCCCAGCAAGCACAGAACGTTTTATGACGTTACCATAACATTTTTGGTAATATAAACGCTTTAGATAACGTTATATACATGTATATAAGAACGTTTTTATAACATTTGCTGGGAGGATACAGAATAAACAAATGGACTCTGGGAAGAGAGAGAAGAGGGGGGGTCACTTACAACAATGAGCAGGCAAAGAGCGCTTAAATCCCATGCCACAGGTGGCAGAGTACGGCAGGAGATATGGGCTTAGGCTGCCGCACTCTTCCTGTATCAACGCATAGCACTCGTCGTGCGCCTTGCAGCACCTACGAAAGAGAAAAACAAACTTCAACCATGGACGTATAATTGGGTGTTGAATACCCTAATGTACAACTGATAACCAGAAAGGAACCAAGAAACTGCCACATTAATAGTACAACAAGCATAATCTGGTTGAAGTTTTGTCTTAGTTTTTTTTTTTTTTTTTTTTTTTTTTTGCCATAGGCCCTATACGCAATGCTCTGCTATAATATTCTATCATTTTAGCAATAAGTACAATGGCAGCACCTCTATCCTCGGAGGATATCCCTTCTTTCATTTGTCCCACCTAAAAAGCGGTATAGCACTCAAAACGAGACCAGAAAAGCAATTTTCCATCCCTGTGCCTTACGCATAATGGTACACTTCCCTTGTCAAATCGTCTATTGTAATGCCCCTCACCAATATCCTCGAATCGAAACTGTTTGCACACTTTTCATTAGTGACCTCATTATCAAGGTCCAATTTATCATAAAGTTTCATTATCGCATTTAACCTCACCTATCAATATCGTCAACGGGAGTCCCGCCCCCATCGAATCCACAATAGCAGCCATAGTCCAGGAAGTCCGTGAACCAGTGGTCGGACAGACAGGAGATGAACATGGCGAAGTCTACCAAAGATTTGCTGTCTCTTATTAAGGCTGAAATAGTGTGCAGCAAACAATTTGTACAATGATATATAAGAGTTATGGTATTCTGTGAAACCGAATTGTATAAAATGTTGTATACATTTCAAGAAACGGTTCATGGGAAGTGAAGTTTCCGTAAGGGTAACCCCGATATTTTCGGCTAACCCGAACTTGTATACTAATCTTACGAGACCCTGCACTTCCATTCTTAGGTCTAATATTTCTGTCATACCAACCAAAGTTATATTTTAAATACCATTTGGCATCATTATGGCATCAAAAAATATATATATAACTTCCATACCTGGAGACGTTGGCGCTCCACTGTTACTCCCTATTATAGTGATAAAGGCACCCACGGTGAAAATGAAGCCCAGAGGATGACACAATGAATACAGCCACATTTTTTGCTCTATATGCCGCAGAACACTTCTTATAATGCCAAGATATGTTTTGATGCTCTTTGGTTGCGAAAAGTTTACACAAATATTTTAATACGAGGATGCACATGGCGAATTTGTGTTTGGTACCATTAGCAGACAGTTCGTTTATTTGTATTGTTTCATGACATGCTATTCTGACGTTTACGTTGATATTGAAGGGTATCTTAGGTCATGCTGTAACGTTTTCATGTAGTGTCATTGCTTATGCTCACGTCGTGAATGACGAGAGGGAGAAATGAAGAGATGAAGGCCTAAAAATATTTTTTAAATAATGACAAATAATAAAACATAATAAAGTAAAGGTTTATTCATTATGAAATACATTTAAAACAGATATTAAATTACCATTAATGAAGGGGTTTAATGAAAAGAAAATACTAAGAGAAAAGAAAAGTTAAAAATCATCGATTACAATAATTTGTTTTACTATTTATAAGAGGTGCAGCAGTTAGATAAAAGTTTTTTTTTTCCTTTTTCTTAAAATTTAAAGTCTACCTTGTCTTGAAAAAAAAATTAATAAGTCCATAGGTCGGTTGTCTCTTATCAATCATAATCTTTTCGGTTTTAGAGAAAGAAAGAAAGAAATTTTCGACAAATGCTTTGCCAGCAGAGAACACGTACGTTTGGCGTTTAAAACTTAACATGTGGATTTTATTTCCTAAAATCTTTCACCGCTATTTACTAGCATTTCTTCAGATTCGATCAATGTCCATATGGACATCTTTCCTACGATCTGTCGATAAACTGTTAACTTAAAGTACTTAAGAAATTGAAAGTCGTTGACCTGCGTAAAAAGACGCAGTCACTTAATGTAGCCTACGGTTGCCACCTGTGTCACCCGTGAGTTGCAGCCTATTAATGTTTACATTAAAGTGAAAGAAAATAATTCACTGCCTTATCAGAAGAGTTAATTGAAAATATTCCTTCGCAAATTTCGATAAAATCCCTGACAATGTGTACAGTTATACTCACGTAAGTATGTAGGCTTTATAACTGGGCGCATTTTATTTGGATATTGTTAATTGGAATAATCTAATTTTTGTCCAACTAGTTTTCAGTTTATGGTGGTTTGCCTGGTTGAAATGTGTAAAATCCCTCTTTTATAAATCCACTGGGCATACTTCACCTAAAGGTAAAAAGGTTGGTATTGATTTTAAAATGTTGTTTGGGTATTTTGTATCTCCTTACATAAAAAAAAGAAATGAACAAAAATGCTATATGAATATACTGTTCAGGGTGTTACAGCCACTATTTTAATTTTATTCGAGTCCATTCCTAGCACGAACTTCATATCTTACCAGAAAATCAGTCAGAAAGCGCAGATCTTCGCAAAGGCAGCTCACTTCTTGATTAATTAAGCGGCTATATATTATAATAGATAAACTTAATTCTCATTATTGAAATTAAATAATTAACTAAATGATTTGATCGACTTTATTATAAATTGATTTGTTAATAAGTGCAATTTTCATAAATTGGTTAATTAATAAGCGCAATTTTCATTACAACTAATTCATTAATCATAATATCTTGCCCATTAATTAATTTGACCCATCCTGAAAATTTCACCAGAAATTTCTCCATATTTATTGTATAATGTTGCCAGACAAACATATATTTTAATTAACAATTAAATAAATGGGTCATCGCCAAAATCTAATGTTTTGTTACTTGTTTCTCTCCATTCTTTTTCTGAATACATCGAAATCCAGTGATCGAAATCCGTCCATGTGGCGAACAGACGAACCAAAAAAGAAATTTCCATCCTTCAATAAGTGAAGAGCAGTGCACTCAAAACGAGGTCACGTCAACCTACAGTGTAAAGTTGCAAGCTTAGAAAAATGTAAGGTAAGTCTATCCGGATGCATAAAATTGTATTATATGAGTCAGTTCGTAATACTCTAATAAGGATACGGATGTTCAGTGCTTTGTCTAAAGATGCAATACGCTTTTGATTCCATGCAAACCTCGTGTTGACCCTTATGTTTTCAAGGTCAGGACAGAAGGAAAACACTACACAGAAGCTAGTGGTATATATACGACTAACTGAGAAGTATTATAGATTATACTCTCTCTCTCTCTCTCTCTCTCTCTCTCTCTCTCTCTCTCTCTCTCTCTCTCTCTCTCTCTCTCTCTCTCTCTCTCTCTCTCTCTCTCTGATCCCCCCACCTTTCTAGAGGACTTATTATTTTTATTTTAATTATTTATATATCAGATTTTCGTAACTTTTGTTCTCTGCTCGTGTGTTTGAATGCTTCCATCAACTTTACTTGAGAAATGTCAAATACCTTTTCAGATAGCAATGGATAATCCTGGTGAAGATGAATCTCCAGACAGTGCAAGTGGACATACTGATACTGAGGTAGACAATATGGAGCAGGATGATGCTCTGCACCCAGCAAGTGGCACCCCTGTCACAATAACTGGAAGGGAAGCAAGTCATACACAAAGTGAGCTTTCAGAGTCCCCACCCAGTCACTCTGAAAGTAGCCAGGAAGATGTTGCTGAAAAGGTAACACAGGAAGATGAGGAGGAATCAGAAAGTGGGGTTGATGGGCAGTCGGACTATAGTGAAGATATAACCTGTCTAACTGCGGACAGTATACATGGTGCTGATGGAGTGGAGATGCAGACTTGCTTACCTCATTCTATACTAAAGCATCAGACACAGGATGATAAGGAGCCTTTACCAGGTGAATTTTCAGTGATGGCAATTTCCCTCTTTTTGATGATTTTCTTCCTTTTTGGTGTACTTTAAATATAAAAGAGGGTTTAGAAAATTGCTAGATTTTCTATGAATTGTTATAATCCAGGGTAAATTCACCTCTTTACTTGTAAGCAATTTTGTGTTCCTAGCTTTTGTAATGGATAACGTTTGCATGAAAACGGGGTAAACATATTTGCTTTCAGTTGCCAAATTCTATCCATCTTTCACTGAATACGATAAAATTATATTTAACACAAGGTTTTGAAAAATTAATGTATTTTTAGTTGTGGACGATATGAAGCCACAGATGAAACTCAGGTGGCGTTCCTTATCAGTGTCTGAGGATCCCATTGATCCTAGACAGTTTGATCCACCTAAGTTCCACCGCTCAGTCTCGGCAAGTGATGATACCACAGACCTGACAACTAGGGGGATACATGTCACTGAACTGATACAGTTACGCAAAGTCAGGTTTCAGGATGCAATATCTGAAGAGGAGGAAGAATATAAGAAGAAAAAATCCACAAGGATAAATCCTTTAGGCGAGGTTGTGAGAATCGCCCCCTCGCGGCGATCAGTTCCCCGGAATTTAAGCATGGAAGGACAAAGGCACCTGTGCAGTGTGACAAATTTACGGTTTCGGCAGAGACGGCGTGGGAGTGCATCATCAGCAAAATCTGGTGATGCTTCTGAACCTGAGAACGAAATGTGTTCATCTGAGGAAGAGAGTATACAGGACTACAAACCTGTCACATTTTTTACGGAGGACGATGAACCACAAACATTTCATGTGAGGTATCCCCATGTGTTAAAAGGTCCATTGGATGTGAACGAGGATGGATTGGAAAATCTGCATTCGCAGTCTCTCATGGAAGCAGTAACTGAGGAAGAGGAGGTGGAAATTCCAACAGGACTACACAGAGTCCTCTCAGTCACTATTGGTGGTTTAAACAGGGTGCTTACTAGGCTACAGCTACATAGACACAGTATTGCTGCTCCACCTCCAGACCCTCTTCAAATCCTACATCATGGAGATCTCATGTCAGATTTATCACACAGTGGAAATGTTCCTGACAGCGAAGGTTATCGCAGCCACCTCAGAAGATTCTCTACTCAGAGCGATGATTCTTTGGCCAGTCAGGAGACACGTACAACAGAATTAAATCGTCCTTCTAGCATGGACTCTGATACGTTTGTGGATTTTACTGTCCGACCTGCAAAAGAGGAACGCAAACTGTCTTTGATACATCGAGCTACTTCGTGTATTTTTGATGAGTATTATAAACCTTGGTGGAAGAGACATCGTCCTACAGGGAAGTGGGCTGTAGCCTTCTGCCTATCCTTATCTTGGTTGTTGGTATTTTTGACTTTGTAAGTAAATTTTGGGCTTTGTTTTGATTTTGTAATTTTAACTGGTGATTCTTGGTAAATTTCCTGTAACTGGACAAGAAAAAAGTGTTATTTATATTTACTTGTATTCACTTTTGGAGAGACACAGAGAGGGAGAGACAGAGAGAGATTGGGGATACTGTTAATTGTCACCACACTTCAATTTTTTCAGTATTCTAATTAACACAATTGCAAGAAGTATCTGTCCCAAAAAGAATGAATGATTGTTTGCAGCCCTCTGATGTCACAAATTAAATTACCTAAATCAATTGATTTTTATCTTTATAAAATCTTCAGCTTACTGTATGCAGTATTAACTTACACCCCACCTCCAAAGTTGGACTGGTGGCAAACCACTGTGATATACCAAATATATCCAAGGAGTTTTCAAGACTATAATCATGATGGCATTGGGGATCTTCGGGGTATGTTTCAAATATTAAAATATTTGTCTTTATTTGTGTTATATCTCAGTCTGTGTTCCCATAACCTTATTGTACTAGTAGAATCGATCTTTCTCAGCAGGGATACTTGCTAAGGCAC
Organism: Lingula anatina; assembly: GCF_051362555.1. Taxonomy (NCBI): domain Eukaryota; kingdom Metazoa; phylum Brachiopoda; class Lingulata; order Lingulida; family Lingulidae; genus Lingula; species Lingula anatina. The sequence continues at coordinate 18,242,058 of NC_141773.1, read as the reverse complement.
CTTCAGTCAGTGCCATCAGCTAAATTGTCTGGCACGCCCCTTGCAAAGCAACATGAACAACGTCATGGACCACAATGTTTCTCTGACTTTACCCAAGTGGTTTAGGTTATGGAGAGAGTGCGAGACATTTCAGCCACTTAAACTGAGTGCATTTAACGAGAATTCCCTAGTAGTTAGATTGATTCAGTTTGTACAATAAGGTTATGAGAATGGTACTGGAAGGGGTACTTCAAATGTTTGAGACCTATTTTTTTCAGCTGCTAAGATTGTAAAATGAAATGAAAATTTCCCTCTTCCAGGGATTGAGGAGCGTTTAGATTACTTTAAAACCATTGGCGTGGACACAATCTGGTTGAGTCCCATATACGATAGTCCCATGAGAGATTTTGGTTACGATGTCACAAACTACACCAAAGTGTGGCCGACCTTTGGAACCATGTCGGACTTTGAACATCTGGTGAACGAGGCCCATGACAAAGGTAAGTTTTTTTTTCTGGAAAATCAATAAAATGTTTTTTTTTTTTTTTTGTCAAATTTTCTGTTTTGTTTCTTATTTGTAACCTCTGTTTAGCAGCTAATTGTTGTGTCAGAAATCTCACAATGGTGAAAAAGTAATGTAAACATTGATGAAATCATGCAGTTTGTTTTGTTCAGTCCTGGTTATGTTATTTTATTTGATCATTGTAAAGTAATTTTAAAATGTTAATAGAATTGAGATAGTGTGATGTTTATTTTCAGACATGCTTCTCTTGCATGTTTAATTACAAATGAAGAATGGGTATTTCAATGGCTTGTTTATTATTATTATTATCGTTGTTGTTGTTGTTGTTGTTGTTACGGAAAAACAACAGTTACAAAATTAAAGCTGCAGCAATTCAAAAAACATCTGTAAAAAATTACTAAAAATAACAGTTTTCTGTTTCAATCCAGGCCTGTATGTGATTCTAGACTACATCCCTAACCACTCCTCCAATGAGACAGAATGGTTTATCAGAAGTCGCCATGCCAAGGACTCGTCTGATATCTACAGCTACTACTACGTGTGGAAGGACTGTGGGGAAAATGGCAGCTGGGTGCCTACAAACTGGGTAGGAGAGCTATTTCCCAAAAAATACTGCAAATAATGAGTGATTAATAATCTCTCTATCTCTCACTTTATGGGGAAGTGATGCAATTGTGTTGAGTGTCTGTATTACTTATTTTTTAATGAAAAAAATAATTCTTATCCTGGAACTTAAATTGAATCGGAAATCATGACATTTTGACCTCAATGCAAGGCCTTCAGGTGAACTGATTTTGACTTGTCACCGATGTGAAGTAATTTTTCCATTATCTTAGTAAAATATAAATGGATGGATTTTGATGTATTCATCAAGTATTTTGCACCCCAAAATTATGTTTTAAGATTTTCCGTAGCAGGTTGCCTCTTGTTTTCCATTGCAGAGAAGTTTGTTTGGGAAGTCTGCCTGGGAGTGGGATCCTGTGCGCAAACAGTGCTATCTTCACCAGTTTCTGCCCTCTCAGCCAGACTTTGACTTCAGGAACCCTCTAGTCATTGAAGAGATGGAGGTAGACTGTTTTTGTAAATAAAAAAGTGAATATTAGCCCTTTGGAGTGAACGCAAAGTGGGCTTGAATGGGTTTAGAATTTTACAGTGATTATTATGTTTATTCTCACATAGAAAAAGTGCTTGAAAATCATCTGTGAATTAGTTCGGCCACATCACTGTACAGTTTTATGTCATATGTCAATTTTATTTCAACTATGCAAATGCAATCAAAACTTAGAAAATTAAAAAAATAAAAATTACAAATTGGTTTACAGCTAAACCACATCTGGTTCAAAATTGTTTTCTCAGGCTGCCAAGCATATGGCAGTCTTCTTGCATTCAATTTTACATCAGCTAGATTTTTACGTGATTAGAAAAAGACCTCTTGCAAAATGTTAATTTCAATTTTATGTTCTTTACTTGAAACTTTCCTTTTAGGAAGTGTTAAAATTCTGGATGGAGAAGGGAGTTGATGGGTTTCGCGTGGACTCTATTAAGTTTCTCTTTGAGGACTATTTGTATAGGAATGAGAGCATTGACAACCCAGACTTGGACCCAGTAAGTCTCTTTAATGCCACACCAGGAATTCCCTTCTTTATATGTGTAAAAAAGTGATTTGCAACAAACCAGATTTTTATGAATTTTTTTTTTAAATGGGGGAATAAAAGAGATAAATGATAAGAATTTCTTAGTTATTAACATATGTTAATTACAAAATATCCTCTACATACATCATGAGTTTTTTCCAGTTATCTTTTTATGGATACACTTAGTGCCTATAATTATGTTTAATCCCTCTTCATTTTCATGTCATTGTTCTTGTTATCTGCATGATTATCAACAAAAAATAATTTTTGAAATGAGCCAATATTTAAATCAAAAACTAAAAATTCCATTTTTGAATCATATCAAGTAAATAAATACACATATGTCACATTATACAGCTTTTATTGTGATAATTTTCAAATTGCAATTTACATTTTGACGCTTTTAGGATAGGTACGAATATCTTAAACACAACCTGACGGCATCTCTGCAAGAGTTATACTACATTGTGGCTAGATGGCGCCACTTGCTCAATGAATGGGGAAAACTTCATGGGAGAAAAATGTATGACAATGTGTTTATGAATTATCCACTTCATTTGTTGATAAAAGGAATGGGAATTTTATTATTTACTTAAAGTCCTGAGCCCAGTTTTATAAAGGACGTTTAGCACTAACCAGTGGATAAGCCTAACCAGTGGATAAATTCTCCTAACACCCATTAACTAAAAGATGGTTAAATTGTGTTTCATATACAGTCTTCTGACGGAAAACAGCCAATTAGTTAACTGGCCAGTGTTTAACTGGATTAAATAATTATTTAAAGGCCAGTTTACTAACAGACTGTTTAGGTCTGGTTAGAGTTAAACACTGGTTAGTGCTAAACGTCCTTTATAAAACTGGGCTCTGGTTGTCTTGTTTGTATGTATGAATTATCTATCATGTCATCATTGTTGATACTTACAGTGTTATAAATTGGTGTTACTTAAAATTCTAAGACGTGCTTATCTGTGTCATTTATATAAATTTCTTTTATGTGTAATGTGTAAAGTGAGCTGCATTGAAATCTAATACAAACAACTGTAATGTTAATGCATGCAAACAACAGAAAAAAAAACTATTTTTTGTCTCTAATTTGTGAACAGAGTCCTAATTGGTGAGGCGTATGGTGAGACAGAAGAAGTAATGCGACTCCATGGAGAGTACACTTGTGAAGGGACAGATTACCCATTTAACTTCAACCTCATCTTCCTGAACAGAACCTGTGGAGGCAACTGTGTGTATAAGCTTGTAGATGACTGGATGGGGAAAATGAAGAAGAATTTCTGGGCAAACTGGGTGGTACGTTTTGTGGATACTTTTATATCCGAATTGGGATTTTTGGTAATACCCCATTTACATCGGGCTTGCCTTAGCTTGGATAACAATTTTTGGCCTACTTTTGCCATCAGTCCTTGGGGGAATTTACCCTGGGTTTGCAGGGTGGTATTTTTTGTGATCGTGATAGTCTTCCATATTGCCTATTTTTTCCTCCATCTGATTTATGCTAACTTGACATTTGTCAGCTCTAGCTGGTTATTTTGTAAATCACTGCTGCCTTTGTCCGAAAGGCATTTCAGAATGCTTATATTATCTTTTTGAGTTTATAACTAAAGATGGTTTGATGGTTTATAAGTACAGAAGGCACTGTTATGGATTCCAGGGAAATATATCAGTTGCATTTTTCACCAAAATCCTGTAAACAGTAAGTTTACTGTTACAGTGTGCAAATGTATTCAGCAAGAATCGAAATGGTATCAAAGAGGCTGCTACTTGTAATATCAATATTTTGGGTCACTTTGACCAAAGTAATTAACTAAGACAAAACTTATCCATTGTAACTGTGACAATTTTTACTATGAAATTCCCACTTTTAGTTTGATAGCATCAACATGTTGGGCATTTGATTTTTTTAGCTTGGAAGCCATGACAGTTATTGTTCATTTTTACTCTATTTCAGTTAGGTAACCATGACAACCCCAGAATAGCCACCAAGATGGGCCCACAGTTTGTGAATGCACTGAACATGCTGTTGCTGCTTCTTCCTGGGACTCCCACAACTTACTATGGAGAAGAACTCGGCATGGAAAATATTGACCAGCCTCAACCCATCAGAGACCCCTTTGGGCTGATGTTTAATGTAAGGGAAATTGGTTCAGAGTCAATAGTCTGATTAGTTTTGATGGTATTATCATCATTTTTGAGTTGAAACTGGATTTCTTTTGCATGCAGCCCAAATGTTGAACCTACTTTAATTTTGATGTAATGAAGGGTAAACTCTTTCCCTGCATTTTAATTTATTGTTATTTCATTTTGTGTATTTATTGTCTAATTATGTTGTTGATGTACCTCACAATATTGGCTGGCTGAAATTTTCACTGAATGAAATTTTATCATAAAACAAACTAGTCATAATAAATAAAATTGAAATAAGCTTGCTGACTTTTTCCTTGCATTTTTTATCCACCAAATTTTTTTTTCACCATGGTTACTTTTGCATCACATCTCTTTCCAGGAATGTTAAGTGCACATTGACCCCTAGAAATCCCAATGGAAAATAAGACTATTATTAATGTTATTAGTATCTGCTCTCATCAGTGATATGTATTATACTGGTTGGTCCTGTATTTTAAAAATTTGGTGTTGATTTTAGTGCACCATTTCTCTTCTGTTTTGGATGAAATAAGGCCAAATCTGCCATGATTTTGCTTTATAAAAGAGGTGCCATGTCTCACTCTCTCTTTTGGATGCAATCATGATTATATTTGCATCATTGTCCCAATCTTTAACTTGTGATGCAATGTTTTAATCATTATTCCAGGACACATCTCGTGATCCAGAACGTTCCCCCATGCAGTGGAGTCGTGGCCGCCATGCTGGGTACAGCAATGGTTCCAAGGCTTGGCTTCCAGTTCATCCAAACTACAAGACTGGCTATACTGTAGAAGTAAGTGTGTGAGTGTGTGTGTGTGAAAATTTATTTTATTAGAAAGTGCTGGCTTTAAAAATAAAGGTACTTAGAATAATGTCTTCCATTTCTTGCTTAGTACAGTTTTGGATATGCCTAATGATATTGTATTGCAGGACCAGTTAAAGGACCCAGAATCCCACCTTAGTGTCTACATGTCACTAGTCAGACTACGTCAGGAATACGCTTTCCTCTATGGCAACTTCCACTATGCCATCATTGATGATAAAATCTTCTCCTTTGTAAGAGAATGGCCAGGAAGTGTGGGACAACCAGTGTAAGTGGTTTGCTTTGTATTGATTGAAAAGTCCACAGCAATTCACCCTTTTTATACAGAATGTAAAAAGAAATAGAACTGAAATGTAATCAAAGGTTAAAGAATGAATAAAAATAAGCTAAAATAAAGCTGCAACCAAATTATTAAAAATCTGTGAGTAAAATGAATTTTATTTGATAAAGAATTCATTATTGGAGGTTAACAAAATGGTTCTTAACAAAAAATAAATATTAAAATTGTACAAAAATGTGTTTTTTTTTTCTCTCGTTCCAGTTACCTTATTGCCATCAATTTTGGCAACGAGACTTGCCTGACTGACTTCACACTCTCTGCCAGGTTTCATGTCCCCAAGAAAGGCTACATCATCGAAAACACCAGGCAGAATATTTCAGAGAAACTGGCCATCGGACAGAAGATAAAGTTAAACCAAGTGGAACTGGAGCCAGGCCAGGGTATTGTTGTGCAGTGGTATGTTTGGAGATCCAGACTGGATGCTTTTATGGACTACATAATTGGGATATTCTATAAGAAACCAAAGAAGAAAACTGCTTTTTATCAAAATTACAAAAAGGAGCCAATCGCTACTGATTTGAATAACCCATTAAAGGTTAAAAAGCATGCAGAAAACATGCTCCATCAAGCTCAGGAGGCTAAGAATGCACTTAATACCATGGTAGATATCATTGGTCAAAATAAGGCAGATAGAAAACATGACAGCATAGGTTATGTCCCAGTTAGCTCAAATTCTACAAGCTACAAAACGAAAAAAGAGCAGTCTAGTAGTATAGAGGCACAGGGTCAGAAAAGGGCAGTCCATAAGAACAATATTCAGGTTTCTGATAAAACTAGCCACTCCAGGAATGCATTGGATGTGAAAGGTTATCAACACTCAGATGACTCCATGCTTGGTCATAAGATGACCTATAGGGTATCAATGAAGGACACAGGCCAGTTAGACAACAAGGACAAGGGTCGTGAAAGTAAGGCCAGTGGAACTCAAGATTCTGATAAAATTCTCAAAATGAGAGCTGTAGAAAAACAAAGGTCGAAAAGAAATATTGCTTGATGAAGGCTGGGAGGTTAGAAATTAGATGATTTTAGATTGAGTCTAGAAGAGCATATCTAGTCTTCTATTTTCAGTTATTATTTTTATGCCTATAATTCATTTTTCATGTCAAGATGCACATATACAGAGTCGTGCAAATTTACATGCTTAGTGTGGTTTTAATATTACCATATAACTGTGTTTTTAGACAACATCAGTTGCACATAACTAGTCTGTTGATTCTCCTAAGTTATATACAAAATTTTAAAAAGATGACTTGTATACCAATGAATGCATATGGGTAGGTTCTTGTATTTTTTTTTTCTGTTGCAGCCACTGAGGCTTGTTGGTGCAATTAAAGTAGCCTTGGTACAAGTACATGTCTGCACATTTGACAGCTTTTGCTGCCTAATTGTTGTTGATTTGTTATCTGACGTGTTCCACATCTGCATTTGCATTACTGCAATCTTATATATACTGTAATCATTTATATTTTAGGGTGGAAGTCATATTGTTATACTCAAAGTATTGGTGTGAAATTCTACTTTATATTTATTGTTTGTCCTTGTCCCCATGATATACATTTTATGTGAAACTTACTGTTATAAATATCATTATTTATCTTTGAGACTTGGGTTAAAAAGTATAAGGAAAGTTAGAAAGTTCAACATTTTCTGCTAGTTTTCCAATTTAAAACTAGAATTTTTGCAGAACACATCTGCTTAATTAAATCAAAGATTGTCAGAGACAACCCAAATAAGATCATGAAGAAAACTGGCAGACCCAGAAAACATTAGTGAATGGGATATCTCCCCTGTCCTCTGAATGTTACCAGTACGTGATATTGTAACAAAATATTATAATTGTCACACTCCGTGTGCCATTTTGTTCATACTGACAGACTTGTTTTTATACAATTTATATTAATTTTATATTACATATTTATTAACACATAAAATCATAATGCTAGATATGCACAAGTTACCACTTGACATAGTGGTATTCATCAGTGGCGTGCATCTGGCATAATTGTTATGGATCTCTCTTTATATTTAAACATCTTTTTATATTTGATGCCATATATACAGGTAACTGCATTGTATGATAATCAGGTTTTAGCAAACTACATGTACACAATCTCTATAACAGTTATTATTGTTATTTTAAAGCAGATGACCAATGAAAAACATTTTCTAAAATCAAAATTGGTAGTCTGCCGTTTGGGATTGGTCATGCATAGATACCAGTAGTTCTAGCTAGTAGGGTTCAAAACACATAGAGAGGAGTTGATTACCTGTTCTGCAGCTGAAGGTGTGTAATAAGATCCTGCTAGTCACGAGACTGATTAATCTTTGGGTACTGATTTGTTTGTCTGCTCAAACCACAACACAGGTGGTATTTTAGTGCTTTGGTTGGTAAGACATTTATCAACACCTTTCGTTGCCAAATAATAAAATTATGGTTAAACTACTCATAATTGGACATATTGCAGGGTTCAACATTGTGGTGGCTGCGGGTGGGACAACTGAGGGATTGGATTAGCTGCTTATAGTGAAATCAGATGACCCGTTGAGATGTGCTGCACTAAGATAGTGGGGTCCAACTTGGCTGTCAACATGACATTTAAGGTGTTCCAGTCTAAGTTTTGCTTCATAGACGAAGACATAACATTATGGCAACAGCTGGTTGTTAGTTTTCCGTGTTGTATTTTGGGTGTACATCTATTTGCAGCTGTAGTACATCAAACATTTATGCTGAGGTAGAGTTCAGGTTGTGTTTGAAGGTAAAAAAGCCCTTACTTTGGAATGTCAATGGTTCTATTGCAAGCTGAGCCAAGTAACCCCAACTTGAATCTCCCTAGAAAAAGGCACTGGACTGGACAGGTGGGGCAACTTTTTAGGGGAGGGGAAGGGGCGATCGAGCGATGTACCTTAGTGTAAACGCAGTCTTCGACCTCGCATTAACAGCAGGTGACTAAATCTATACTTCCACTTATCTGCACTTTTTTTTTTTTTTTTTTTTTTTTTTTTTTTTTTTTTTTTTTTTTGTGACTGCCTATTTATTTTATCCCTATATACAACTGGCACATACATACAGTTATTTCTTCGTGTCAGGTAATACGGGACTGGTTCTCTAGAGCAAATAGATACATAATTTGTCACGGGTATGAATATTACTATATACATGCGCACCAATTAAAAGAATAAAAAGAAAAACTAAAACGGCTTTGCGTTTTGAAACAAATGACTTGTTAGAAATTTTATTTTATTTTCACATGAAAGGCAAATATGTTATCAAGACGGAAAAACATTTACCTCAGTAGTCACAACACTACTATCTAAACGATATGTTGCTTTAAAAGTGAAATATGCAATTGTTCATTTGTGGAATTTAAGTCCAAATTGAAGAATCGTTACATGAATTCTAAGATCAAAATTAAATGACAAATAAACGAGCTGCAATTTGGAGAGACGAACAAGTCTTTAAATCCAAACACGTACATGCACCAGCCGATGATTAATCTAAACGAAACATGACATGTTGTTGGCATAGCATATTGTTTGCTCCTTATTAGCCTAGACCGGTACATGTGGCAGCACATTTGCTATGCATCGCATGTGTGTCTGTGATCAGGTGAGCGTGTACAATTCCATATACAGTACAATTCAAAAATAAGTTTTGATCAGTTGGATGATACTTGATACATCAATAATAATGATGATAATTGTAATAATAATATTGATTAAAAATTAGCGCAAAAAGCTATTTGTAGGCCAAAGGTGGTCACGCCCTACTGTAAAAGTTTTTGTTTTATTACAAGGTACTTTTATCCACGAAAGTTTCACGACTGGATCGCAAGATTTCTGAAAAAAAAAAATGCAACCTGGCTTCAGCTAAGTAAACGGTTTCCTTAGAAATTTTCGCAATAAATAATTTGAACAGTAAGTCTTGCTTTACTTACAATTTTGTTAAATATGTAGACTTAAATTAATGATGTAATAAGATGAAATGAAACTAAAAATCTACAGCTTGTCTCGCTACTGTACGTTATATCGGATATTTCGCAAAAATCGAATTTTTAATTATATAAAGTTAATCCACATTGCTTAATGCAACTAAACTGTCCCGCATTATCTAAAAAAAAACTAAAAAACAGAAAACAGTGCGGTAACTATTCCTAAGTAGGACACTATCGCCATTGACCGAAGACAATTTTCGCTGTTTGAAGGTTGATCATGAATTGTTTTTCCACCGTAGGGCGGTGTGTATACTGGCGGTCTCTTGGAATCGCTTGAGTATCCATCTAGAAATTTTGCATATTTGTCAGTTCCAAGCTTTGTTTCCATATACGCTTTGTTCCGAATGCTGCCAATTTGGTGGTCAATGATGTGTCCGTTGCCTTGGAAACGGTTGTCACGTGTATCACCTGTCATCCAATGAGGAGGCATGTATTCACTGTGAAACGGTGCGCTCAAAGGAGGGGAAATGACGTCGGTTGGAAGTGAATTAGGATGTGTCTTACTTTTGAAGGGATAAGTTCCATGCTTGTGTGCCCACGTCTCGGATTTTAGCTCGTCCAGGATTTCTAGGCCACGTGGTTTAGAAATTTTATTTATTATCAATCCTCTCCAAGAATCCAGTGTCATCTCATCTTTTGGGACTGGAACAGACAGAAGTCAAAATGACATTAATTGACCTGATGTTACATGCAGAGATCAATCTAGGCATGGCACCACGTTATTTATATTTTACCTGGGTCAACGGTAGAAGGGCACGTTTAGTGAATGCGATGTTCAAAGAGAATACGAAGAAACAAAATTATGTTTGTGCAGCAAAGTTTTATTTCATTCATAAATAAAATAAATACATGTAGATATAAACGAAAAATGAAAAACGACATGAGTATGATTTAACGCTGTTTCATTTTGTTTAGCGGTTGTCATCTGCAGAAGAATACACATTTGAGGCGTGCACCTCTTTGGCAACGTACACATTAAATTTTTTTTTATTAAAATGCGGTGCGAGAAGCATGCTTACTCATTGGTCCTCCATTGCAGCCGTCGCTGTCACACATACACCAAGTCTGATCGTTGTACGTTCTACATCCGGGTTCCATCACTCTATCAGGGAGGTAGAACCCCAGAGAACAACCACGGAACACAACTGTAATAAATGGAGCTTTCTAGGTAATAGGATGTACATACTGTTTTTTTTTTAACTTGACACGTATTATTGGTTGATATGCATTAGAAATTCCTAGGAGGCCAGGAAATTGTGTTCTTTTTAAAATCAATATCCCGAAAACGCCCCGGTTAATCTACCCCTTTAACTCATTTGGCGATAATCGATTTCTCTTTTTTTACAGATTTTTTCATCTGTTATTATATATTTATCAATAAACCGCCATATTTTAAGAATTATTATTTTGGCGACATTTAATCTTATTCTATAAAGTTCCAATTCATTAGAACCGTGCTTAATCGCATAGAACACTGGAAACGCATTCTATCATGTTTTATTTATTTATTTATTTATTTATTTTTATTATTTTTTTTTTTAGTTCTTTGAATCTACAATCAGACATAAAAAACGGATTAACATAAATTATAATATAGCAGAATTACTGGGGGTATACTGGTACGAGATCGAATTTGGGATAACTTTTGAGACCATATTACGTTTACCTTCTGGATTGCCTTTATCCCTCCTAATAAAGCATAGACCGCTACAGTAGCTGGCAGTCAGGAGCTCGGTGTTAACAAAGCCGTTACCTGGGCAGTTCTCCTGGGCCCAGGCATTTAGACGGCTATTAAAACACATGTAGCAATCTACGGATAACACTGGAAATGCAAAAGAGATTATGAGACTAGAGATAAGAAGTAAATGAATAGGTAAACAAACAAGCAAACAATGAAATAAATAAATAAATATTCATTGACTCTGCTGCAGAGAGAAATAAAAATTAACTTCTACAATGTTGGAATCATATATTAATAGCATTGAAAGTGGTTGTCTGGTCAATACTGATGATTGCATATTTGACAAATATTTTTTTTAAATTTCATTGTTTTCGCAGTAGGCTATATTTATCGTATATACACCCATGAAAACCGGAGCAGAATAGAAGAATATGTTATGCTAAAATAGTTGACCATATCATTAATTTCCACTGACATGGTACATAATATTCAGTGCACATTGCTGTGACTTTTTTAGCATTGAAAAGTACAGCCCGTTAGCATAATCATTTATCACTAATTGCTTTGCACTAACTGACCTGCGCACATTATAAATCTTACTTTATTATAAAGAAATGTTTGCTCAAAACATGTATACGCCTTGTTAAACTTCAAAAACCGACTTCTGAGGCATCCATCATTATTCTCTAATGCGATTACGTGAGGCGGCTATTTCTACAAGTTGAATTTACATATCTGATCTTTTCATGTATTTAAAGCTTGGCATAAATTCGACTTTCATTTCCTCACATAAGGCCTAGTCATGATTTCTAAACAAAGCAAAAACTTGTTTTCTATTGAGTATGGATACTTACTAGTACTTACTAGTAGGCCTATTTAGTGTATCCCTTCATCTCCATTTACAATATCCCTTGTCCTTAGTAACTGATATTACAATTTCCGTCTTTGTTATAAATAATTTTCTTACCTACGACAGGAAATGTAGTAATGCCTCCAATAATCAGAAAAGCGTGAAACAGAGTAACCATCGTTGTTGCCATTTGCTAGCGTTTTCTTTCCGAGCGTTTGTTAGCGCATCTCTAGTTCAGTCGCAACTGGACTTGGGAGGGACGTCATGGACGACATACGTTTGTCATGTAATTACAACATTTTCACCCTGGGTTACACGTCCTAGTGCAGCCTCACGTAGCCGCTGTATGAAACTTGGTAAAATAAGCTGTAATTGTTTTTTTTTTCCTAGGAAAAATTCAAAAGTATACTTGCAGGCCCCTATGCGCATTTAACATGTATTCCAAGGCAAAGCATACGAGAACGCGACAGTCAAGCTTTAGACTGAATTAGAAGGTCTGTAGGTTGTGAAGAAAAATGTGATTCTAGAACAAATTGTCACACCACCTGTGGCAACTAATTTACACAGGGAGGAAGGGCCATCGGTGATAAAAACATCATCTTTTCAAGTCTGCTGCAACGCCAGTGGCTTTGCAACATCTGTGTTGTACTTCACAAATTTACGCGTGCCATCTGTGGCAAGTTTATTTTCGCAAAAAAAAAAAAAAAAAAAAAGTTATTCGGGTCACCCTCTTGGATGCCCCCCCCCCCCTCCTTGAGCAACTTAGAAGACAAACAAAGATTTATAAATCATTTATAATTTGTCAATAGTTTGCGGTCATGATACAGATCCTAAAGGGAAAATATAGGCCTATATAGGGCCTACATTTACTAGTAGGTAGGTCTATTGCCTGAAAAGATTTCAATGAAAATCAATTTTTATTTTATAATTTTTTTACATTTGTTTTTAAAAGTATGGCATTAAAGGTAGGCTACATACGAACCGAGCATCGGTGGAGCGTGGATTCCCAGTAAAACATGTAAACCACTTCTACTAGTTTCTTATATGACTCTAATAAATTCGACATGCCAAGGGATAAACTGAATAAATCACCTGATCAGCCATAAAAGGGCTTTAGAGTGCTCCTTTCTTTAAATTTTTGGTTGTCAATTTAACCTACTTTTGTGACCTACTTTTCTGCCCCATTGACATACAGCATAGAATGCTAGCAGAAAAATCTGTTCAAACATCACTTTCGGGTAAAATTAAACAATGCCTTTTGGTAATTCTCTTAGTTATACTACTTGAAACTATATGCTGGCATTTGGTTAGTTTTTATGACAAAAAATTGACTTTGTATGTATCTTTAAATAACATTACAAAAGCGCTTAATTTTATCAATTCCAGCCCTTCCTTTTCTCGTCGGCCTTCTTCAGATCTAACAACCTGTATTTTTTTTCTTTTCTTTCTCCTTTCTCCCCCGATTTATTATTTTATTTGTCCACAAAATGTAACATTTTCAATCTATACAGAGATTTTGTTACACGAAGCAGTGGAAGATTTTTTTCTTTTCTTGGGGGGGGGGGTATAAATATATGATATCAAACATAACAGTAGATATAACGAGATATAATATCGTGTTTTAAAATACACAACTTTGTACTTGATAAGCAAAAAATCGATTTTGGCTTGTCTTGGACCACCACGATCTCGCAAAATCTCGTTCGCTCACCTTTGCCAACAACCACGCTCAAGGTCGAAATATGGTATGCTTTACATACTTTTGATTGTTGCGCATTATCTTCATGTATGAATGTCAGAAAAACGATAGTATTTAGAAAAGAAATGGAATCATTTACCTACTTGGTGTTCTTTTGAAATGTAGCAGTGCATGACTTAGCAAAAATCTGGTCAAACAAAAGCTGATTTGTCTTGTTACCCGTTACCCGCTTTCACCCCTCCACGTTTTCAGCGGTTGCAATTTTGCCTTGGTGTAGTTAGATTATTTTTGCAATGTCTCATATTTTGGCAGTAAATTATAACATGTCATAGTGTGTTAAATGGTAGAAGAAGTGGGAAGAATGTTGGTTGATATATGGGTATAATCATAATGGGTTCAATCACAACTAAAATACCATATAAGGGTTTACCACGTCACTTTTTATTTACATCAAATATATCTAGGTGGTAGGTTATTTTAAGGGATTATCGCGCCAAATCATTTTACTCTGATTTTCTTGCCTCACCATATTATGTTATATGCACATTTATTTATGACGATAGTTTTGAATTTCTCAAAGGTATATTTAAGTGATGGTTTACATGTATGTGTGTTACTTGCAATGTGTCTGAGCCTTCTTGTCTAAATTCTGATATTGTTGCATGTGATAAATGCGTTCTTAAATCAAATGAAGCTTTACTTTATAGAATACAGTTCGAAATTCAATTTTATTTCATTAAAAATTATTTCAGGCAGGAAAGCAAAAACTTGGGTTTGCAGAAAATTTTGCTTTGGGTGGTCTGGCAGCTGTGATATCCAAGACAGTAGCTGCTCCTCTGGAACGTGTTAAACTTCTCCTCCAAAACCAAGATGAAATGATCAAGGCTGGTCGGCTGGATAAACCTTACAATGGGATGATCGACTGCACAAAACAGATCTACTATAATGAGGGCGTTATCCCATTCTGGCGTGGTAATGTTGCAAATTGCATCCGTTACTTCCCAACCCAGGCGTTGAACTTTGCCTTCAAGGATAAGATTCATTTGTTGTTCAAAGATTCTCCAACTGATACGTATGCCTGGAAGTTCACGAAGAACATATTCTCTGGGGGTGTGGCTGGTGGCATGTCCCTGTGCGTCGTGTATTCTCTAGATTACGCCAGAACGAGGTTAGCTAACGATGCTGTCAAGGAAGGAAGCGAAAGACAATATAAGGTAAATATTAGTACATCCTTTGGGCCCTTTTCATATTTCAACTCGGACCTATCCTTTTACGGTGAACATCATAGCTAAGGGAGTGAAATTTTGACTTGCAAACTGAAACTGGATTTTGAACAAGTACCTCTCTTAAAATTACTCCATCAAAATAGTTGTATTATTCATTTAAGAGGAGTGCTTCAGATACAGCTGAGACATGAAATTTGAGATAAATATGTGCTTCATTGTAAGAAACAAAGTGAACAAAAGCAACCTAGTGCTCTGATGTAATATTATGTATACAGACAGGTTGGAGTCTTCTTAGACAGGAAATGTGTAATGAATCAGTATCAGTCAGTAAAAAGCTTTCCAGTCCTATATTTGCTTGCATTTGCACTGGTCCTAGTATGAATGTAGCAAAGATTTCATCTTCAAGTAAAGCTTATTTGTTGAAGTCATCAGTTAAGTTGAAATTAACTTTAGTTAAAGTAAAAGGAATTTGCTTTTTTTTCTCTTGTTAATCTGTTTAAAAATGCTCAAAGATGCTGTTGTTTAACAATTTAAATGTTTAGTTTTAGTGTTACAGTTAGCCCTGCTGCTACAGTTATTTGGCACATCAATTTTGAAAAAACATGACGCATCCATTTGACTTTCAGTTAAATGTAATATAGTAACCATATTCTGTTGCTTGTTTCAGAACTTGAGGGATGTGTACAAGCAAACACTGAAAACTGATGGAATCCGTGGTCTCTACCGTGGATTTGGCGTGTCAGTAGTGGGTATCATGGTGTACCGTGGCTTCTACTTTGGTCTCTACGATAGCTTCAAACCCATCCTCCTCAGCCCTGATGCAGGATTCCTCCTGAGATTTGGCGTGGCCTACTGTGTGACTATAGCTGCCACCATGCTGTCCTATCCATTCGACACAGTTAGGAGGCGGATGATGATGAAGTCAGGTAGAGGGTAGACCCAGGAAAAACTTAGATTAGGCTTGTCTTGAAACTACTGATGCTAGTTTTATCCGTTTCACTCTGATTCTATCTTCCAAAGGGGAGTGAGTTTTTTCCCCAGTGACAAAAGCTTGTGAAAAGTATGAACACGTCTATTGATTCCCTCACTGGCTATTCACATGCAGATAACTTCAAACTGGTCTATATAACTTGAATGTAAAATACATTTTCACCACAGAATTGTTGCAAAAAGACATCAAAATTTAAAGAAAAAAAAATGACCCAACAAATTTTCGTTCCAAGTCGATATTCCTTGTAGTATTTCAGGAACTGCTGAAATGTGATTGATATGAAGTACACCAGTGCGTTCTGGTTAGATGTGCTTCTTGAAGTTGAAAGTTGTTCCATTATTTCAACAAATGCAAAAAACACTACACAACCTGGCATGTGTGTAAAGGAATTTTCCAGTACGTAATAATGGGCTCCCTATGGTTTATTTTAGCCAAACATATTCAAGCATTGATTCAATATTTTATGATTTATAAAATTCCAGGTGAGGCTGTGAAATACAAGAGTTCATTCGATGCGGCCAGGCAGATTATCAAACACGAGGGCATACAGTCCTTCTTCAAAGGCAACCTGGCCAATATCTTGCGTGGTGTGGCATGTGCTGGAGTGCTCGCTGGCTACGACATGTTTGAGAAATGGTGGATAGCTTATAGGTTTGGAGATATGGCCTCTTAGGTAGCAGGTATGTGCTACAGCTATGAAAAATTCAATATTTTAATAACAGTTCCTTGTAATATTGATTCCAGTATTCTTTAGATGAAAACATTTTGGTGAGTAACTGAAAAACGAAAAATTGAAATCTTACAATAAGTGAAGCTAAAATGTAATTTTATATATGTAGATGTGATTTTATATATATATATATATATATATGTAATTTTTTTTTTTTTCAGTAACAAGCGGGTGAATCGGTGAAGCAAAGGTTTTTACTTGTTCAGTCACTGACTGATACAGGGAAAGCAACAAGATTTTCACTTATTATAATTCATGACGGAAGTGTTAAATGTTAGTGCAGGAATGTTTACAGACTAGTAATAGTTACAAGTTCTAGAAAAAATGCCACTGTAAAAAGTGCAAATCTAATAATTTCTTTGATGATATATATATCTGTAGTCATCAATGTTGGGAAGCCTTTCTATTTATTTATTTATTTATTTATTTAATTATTTATTCATTTGTTTGTTTTTTTGATAATCAGCTTCTGAAAGAATCTATCTATATTGTGTGTGTGCACTGCTAATTACAAGATTTTTCCTTAATTATAAACTAACACATTGATATGACACAAACATATATTGATGCAGTATTAAGAACAGTCATTGTATCATAGAGTATAGAGATGCTGATTACAAGAGTGCTTGCTGCTAATTTATCTTTTAAGAATAAAGTTATAGTTTTTTGGCAAAATTTGTTTAAGACTAAGGCCGCATTCACATCAAGTTGAGCCGTGGCTCTACCAAGCCATGACCTAAATATGGCGGACGTACATGAAAGGAAAACCGCCTAATCTTTTAATAGTCTCTCCGCCTCTCACACGCCTCCCTATCGTCCCAATGGAGCCGAGATTTAATGACTGTACTCCCCCTTGAATATGTACATCCGCCCTTTTTAGGTCTTGTCCTTGTAGAGCCTCGGCTCTTCTCAGTGTGAATGTGGCCTAAGTGTCAGAAAGTATTTTGATACCAGCAAAACATTTCTTTCAAGAATAAAATAGACAATTTCACCTTGAATCTGAGAAGTACTCTCAAAATATGTCTCTCCTTGGTAGAGCCTAGCCCCCCCCCCCCCCGCCCCCCCTCCCCCCACTCCATAATCATAATTGACCTTTAAATATCAAAATAAAGCAAAATGCTCGGGATCTCTTTTGAAAATTTTTTCTAAACTGTCAGTTAAATCACAATATGAGGTAAAAGGATTGTAAAGAATCTGGATGAAAAACTAACTTAGTGGCTATTATGGCAATATATCTCCCTATCCATGGAAGTATACTTCTGTGGTGGCTGCTAACTGACCATTTGGCCTCTGGGTGGACTCTCTAACACAATTAGAAAAGTGCAGCAGACGCAATTGACTACACTTCCATACTAATTCCATGTTATTGTCAACCACTTATGTAGTTCGGATCAGCTGCATGGAAAACTTTTATGGTCTTAAAATGATTAATGTTGTGTACTGGTGGGATGATTGCAGCAATGGAAAAAACAAACAAATTATGCTCAGCTTAATGTTGGTATATATATTCGATGATGACAATGAATTTTCAAATTAGTTTTGTAGTAATTAATTTTTTTTCTTTTTGAACATTCAAATGGTCCTTTTGCAGGGTCAGTAGTATCGGGAACATTGGTTGTAAAATTTTAGTTTGATGGGAAATTGTGGTGGCGAACTGCTTAAATTTTGAAATTCAAACGGCAATGCCTTTATTATATGTGGCGGCTTAGGGAGAACAGCGACACGTCATATGTTTGTATTGTACATGTAAGACCATAGAGGTGGGTTTCTACTGACCTCTGAGTCTCGAAGTGCATGGGGGTGCGTGTTTATATTATGGAACTTAGTTTATACAAAATCATTCTGAAGTTTTTCCTCGGTATGTGTGACATTTTGCTGAGCATCGCTCTTTGTCGTATTGACACAATAGTCACTTTGTTCACGCTGTATTTTCGCAGTTCCTATAATAAAATCTAGAGGAAAAATTGTCTGTGTTTCTGCTTTTGTTTTGCTATTGAACCTCCGTTTACTCTTGAACTTCATTCCATATAAATGACATTTTCATTGTGCTCTTAGTGAGGCACTCCAAGTATAAAGCTTAAAATCGTGAGAGAGAAGTAGCTGAGACCTTGATGGGTGTAGCTTTGAAATCAATGGCACTATGATCAGTTTGCTTTGCCTCGGTGCTGTAACTTTTTTTCAGGTTCCATGGTTAGGCCTACAATCAGTGTTAGAAATTAAGGCTGGACCGTCTGCCCGGGGCTGACAACTTTCAGAACGGGCTGAGAAGTTTTCCCACCCGGCAGACATTCAGTCCAGCTACTTTTCAAAATGGCTGGACTTTCGGTCCAGCAACTTATTTTCCTAAGAGGCAAACACTGCCTACAATGAAGCATGTTGTATCTGGAAAACTTACTGGGTCATAAAGATCAGTGAAGTGGTTATTAAAGATTAACGACTTTGTACTGTTGACGATCTAAGTGCGACACGTTTCAATGGTAGACTACTAGTAGAAACACATTGCGCATATAGCGTGTTGGCTCCTATATAGGGACCTTTATCTTATTTTCTTAGTGATATTTGTTCTAAAATTAAAATTTGAATTAAAGATTGCCTTCCTTTTTGCCCCTTGTTTTACGATCATAACACGTTTTATCCAATTGTAAATCCTATACTGAAAACAAAAAATGTGCTTTAAGTACGAGAACAATAATATGCAACACGTGCACACCAACGTGCACTCTGAATCCCCAATAAATTTTCAATGGGTAAATAGTAATAAATTGTAGTAACGCACCTTGGCTTGGTTATTTCAAAATCGAACATTGAAGGTGAACCATAGACGGACGATACGCACATAACTGCCTCTTTTTCGAGGGGTATATATTTAATTGATTTTTTAATCGATCCTGCACTTAACGAAGTGGATGAGACTTGTCACCCTGTTAGGTTGATGTGAATTTCCTCTTGTTTAAATTCTCTCATTAGAAGTGTGTTAATAACCGTAATTCTATATGTTACACTACAGACATCAATGAATTACAAACGTTTGCTTGGACTCAAAGACCCCATTTCCAGAAATTAGATCGATCTACTTTAGATCGACCTAACTCCCTGGGGGTTCACGCTAAATAGCTGTCAGCTGAGCGGACACGAAAGTTAATTACCCCCTTACAGCTTGTAGTAGGCGGGACGGACATTTAAGCCGGATTATCTGACAGTAATCTAGTGAGACTCCCCGCGGGGATAGATCGATCTAAAAGCTCAGGGAATACAGCCAAAGACATGGCATACAGTAGCACTTTTGCTATACACGTCAATGTCGATGTAACGAATGCCTGTCTTCTTTCTTCACTTGATGCTGAAGTTATTAAAAAAAATTAAAGTTTACAAATTAGCTGATTGCTTTCTTAATGTCAAGATTTTGTCAAAGTAAAAAACACCGTTCATTGTTAATAGTTTAATGTTTACAGCAGTTAGAATTCCCCAACACTACAAAACGTCGGGATCTGAATAAAAAGGAAAAAAAAAAAAAAAAAACACGATAAAATTCGGAAGCTGGTTCTTACTCGTAGTGTCAATCTCTCTGCATAACAGAGGACCATGCCACACAACCCAATCCTGCTAGGGATTACGCTTGGCCAATGTCGGGTTGTCTCATCCTTCTGTAAGCCAGCTCACAGTGTTGCACTAAGATATAACACGCATAATATTGTCGATGTTTCAAGTGTTTTCGGATTTCAATTTTGAGTTGAACTGTGATTTTGTAACTTTTAAGAGCGGGAAACAAATATTATTAGTTTAAAAATTAACTGCCGGTATAAGTTACTGGAATTCTTATCCTGCCTGATACGTTATGTTTGACTGGTCGGCTCATGCCTAAGGACCTGTTCAGAACCGGTCATGGCGTACACTTGAAAATTAATTCCCGCCTCCTACGCGCGCCGTCCCTGCAGAGGCAGAGCAATTGAATCTCGGCATGCTTTCAAGTGGGCGCGCCATGTTGTATCCGCGGAGTAGTTTGTCCACGAATCAACTGGTCCTTAGCAGGTCCTTAGTTGAAACCTCTTCATCAAAATAACGCGAATCAGAGCTGAAAACCTGCAGTGAGACCTTTTTTCTTTGGCGGCGTCTCTTGCTGCAGGAGCGAATTATGTTTAACTGCTTAGGTCTCTCGCCTAAGGGACCATTCAGATCGAGAAGGGCCGAGGTCTAGCTAGGCCGCGACCTAAATATGGCGGACCTACATGAAAGGAAGACTGCTTAATCCTTTAATGGTCTCTTGTATTTGTATAGTCCGTAAAATTGTTACATTTACCGGCGACTGTTGCAATCATACTATTCTTCGTATTTTTTTACTCCTGCCTGAAATAATTATCGTCTAAAAACGACCACAAAATTGATTTTGCAAAACACTCACTGAATTGAGTTTTTGCCTTTCTGCCAATAATGCAGCGACATGAGTGTTAGTTTGTTTTTCTACAGGTAGGTCATGCCTTACAGCTAATCCACTAATAGAAGCTTTTATCTTTTAGGCATAGATGCAAATGTGTTTTTCAATGGAAACAAAAAGCAATCATAGTGATTTATCCACAATCAATTTTTATGCAAGGTGTTTTTAGACTCAGTGCTGTATGCATTGTACATTTGGGTTACTGTTGATGTGTGCGGGTTTATTACATTTATAGCAAACATCTATGACTGCTTGTGATTGAGGCTGCTGGTTACTGTTTTTTGTTTTTACTTTTTTTACAAAAATAAAAAAAATTCACCACAAACTATAAAAAATGTACAATTCTGGGTGAACTTTTACTTAATTCTGTTCAATTCAGTAATGCATCTTCGCAGAGATTACACCCCAAATCCCTAATATCATACATGAAATTCAGCATGTTAGATTTATTACAAAAGTATATAGAAACAATCATTTTACGAAGCCGATTTTGTGGCGAGCTAAAACGAGTTATTGAATTGAACAGTTCTCAACCATTTATTCGTCCGAAATCAATTTAACACGTGGGGCATTTTTTGCTCTTATTGAACCACTCTTACCTTACAAATAAAATATTAATCATTGGAATTCAACACATTTCTTTTAGCTCTTTTAACATGTTATCAATATCTGGTTGCATTGATATCCATAAACACTATTGTGTTTTCTTGTTTGACGATTCACCGGCCACAAAGGCGACTCTATTATCCGATAAAATACATTGACAGAAAACATACCATTAACCTGGCGATTTGCCACTATAAAGAAACGAAGGAGAACCGATCGATTGTTCACTGCCGTATAAAAGGTTTGGCGATAATTTGCCGACAAACCCTATCCGATAACTAAAAAGATCCCTGAAACCTTTGTCGACCCTTTGGAATTGCAAGAAGAGGACGCTGGATGCCTTTAATGTTTTTGGTAGTGCTGTGAGCAAGAAAAAGACACTGAAATGTCTTTAATGTGTTTTTGGGCAGTGCTGTGGGTTTTTACGGTGTTCCAGGATCACGCCCTGGCTGATTCCATAGCCTCGTGCAGACCTACCACAGGAGGAAGTTCCACCACAGTTCGGGTGGCACCTGAATATGAAGTCCCGGTTTATCTGGCAGAATATCCCGCCGTTTCCAACCTCAACTGTCTCGCGCACTGCACATCTTACAATAACTGCCAGTCCACGTACTTTGATGAACGCGCCAAGAGATGTTACATTCTTGGTATTCAGCAGGAGACGACTGGGTATGAGACGAGCAGCGTGGTTGAGAGTGGAGGGGTGGTGACCAATCTGCAGGCGCAGGCGGTGAGTGTTATTTTGGGTGGTGTCGCTTAATGAATGGTATCGAATAGTCAAACACAGTATGGCAACTAGTATCTTATTTATTTAATGTAGCATATTAAGAATTTGGGTCTGATTTTTGTTGCCTTTCCGCCCACACCTATTTCTCCTCACTTGGAAGTTTGACAAAACGCGGATCTAACACGTGAAGCTGGTGAGAAGTCTGTAGCTACAGTAAAAGAGTGAACTGATTTAGTAAATATATCAGTGAATATCTCGTGTAAAATCTCTCTGTGTCGTTCTGGTAGAAGGAACCTATCCTCAGCGGCAAATAAACCATCCTCTGTTGTAAATGTTTGTCTTAATTTGCTTATCACCCATGAAGACTGTTTTTCGAAGGTGGTTCTGTGCTATTTTCACTCTTTGATGATAGATCGAGACACCGATAAAGAATGACTCTTTTCATAAAACAATATGGTGAAGCGTAGAGAAATAAACTAAATGTAAAAAAGAAACGAATACCTTGAAATATTTTTCTTTATTCCATTTTCCATTTAAACCAAATTCAATGGGATAGGATAAGATTGATACATAACACCCTTTTCGAGCTCTGAATTTCTAATTTTCACCTCCATCTCCATTTCCAAAGGAGCCCGAAAGTTACAAACTTCAAAGACCGGTTTATAGAAATAGTGTCACTGGTCCCGGATAAAACATGTCATTATAAAAGTAACAAAGGTATTGTGCAGTTCCTCATCTGAATATAAAAATCGAAAGAAACAGTGAAAGAAATCGTACTAATTGTGAAAGAAATCTTATTGTGACACGCATACGTTTTCCAGCTCACATTGTGTTCTTTATTTTCCTTTTTCGGAACCCCCGTATGACGAAACTGCGGTCTCGTGTAGCAAATAGTCCACCCTCCATTTAATTATACAGGTTAGAGTTAGCCTGACGTACATGTAAGTGGGTCGAAATCTCGGGCGAGTCTTACCTCTTCAATTTAATTGGAACCGGACCGTCTATTATGGAGTACTACCTGTCACGTCATACCGGTATTGGCAGTATTCATCCACCCGGTAAACATATGTAATGAACTTTTTAGAAATAACTATACTTTTTTTATATTTAAGTGAAAAAAAATCGAATTTTGTTCAGACTTAATGTAATTCGACCACCATGTACTTGCACAGTGGGTTTGCACACACAGGAAAACATGAAGAAAACCAATATTATCTAGCTATTTTTTCGACAAAAACTCATTATATCAATCAATTGATATTGACTCCTTTTTAGAACGTGAAAGGGGCTTTCAACAGTAACCATGAGTGCAACGATAAAAACAGCGACTCATCGATTGATGACGAATGTCTCAAAAAATAAATGTTCATTGCTTTTTATTATTTTTTTTATATAGTTCTAAACATTAATGTGATAATGGAAGACATGACGTGGTTGTTAACACTTAATAAAGTAATATTTTGAATTTTCATAGAAATTTTAACATTTCAACCAGAGAAAATTGCTGTCTGTACATTAGTTCTCAAAATGCATCTTTTTTTATTATCACGACATCAGTCTCCATTTCCGAATGTCTTAAAAGTTAGAAACTGATAAACCGTATCTGATGCGACAGGAAAGGGATCAATACTTCTTTGGTTTAAGTTACCTGTAGAACTTCTGTATTAATTAAGCGTTCGTCTGCCTGTAAAAATTAAGGATGTCCCATACAAGACCTACTTGTGTTTATCTTCTTGTTGCACTTGATAAATGAAGTGTGTGATTAGCTTACGTTGTAAGTTTAAGACGTTACTAAGAGCCTTTTTGCATTGGTCGTAGAGCCTAAGAGTTTCAGTATTGTCCACTTACATCTATATTATAACAGCAGATCAGCCGATGTCTTTCACGTTTTTCTCCCATACTACAACGATTTGTTGACAACTGGAAGGTGTTAGCAATTCCTTATGGTAGTGGGAAGATAGTGGTCGTAGTTTGAATTTGATGATAAGTTTATAACTGATAAAAAGTATTTTCTAGCCTTCGGCAATTTCTGTAAAACTTCGGCTTGTGTGACAGGTATCATGTATTGTCAATAACACTGCATCAAATAGCAGAATTTGCTGACCACATGTAATATCCCTGGCTGCCGAACACGGTGGACTTCCTGCATAGTGTTGCTAGCAAGTCAGACAGACATATAAATAATTAATTGCTATTAATTAATGAATGAATGGAACACAATCAAAAGCTGATCGTTTCTTACTTAGCCCTCTCCCGACAGTATCTTGGAATTTCATCATATTAAATCCAATTTTCCATAACGTTGCTGACAGACGACCGGACAAACAAAGAGATAAAAACAGCCAAAAACACCACCTCCCTGGGAAAGATTATGAGGGCAACACAAACGATTCCATTTATGACAAGAAGTGAAGGTTACTAGGAATTTCATACAGCGCAGTCGGGGTGTACCATAGCCATGTCTAGAATGGACCACCCAAAAAATCACTGTGCAAGGGCAGATCCAGGGATGGGAGACATCGTACATGAAAATAAATATACACTCCTCGTCTACGTCACACCACATATGCAAGTTAAGTTGCAAAATATGTTTTCGTTACAGGTTAACGCACTCGTGGAGTCAACCTACAGCGAGTGTGCCAACTCTCCTTGTTCAGAGGCTGGCCGATGTCGGGCCACGTGTGACACCAGGGAGGTCTACTGTGTAGGTAAGTGTGTGTAGGTAGGTGAATGGCTTGCTGCAGTACTTCCGCTTTGTCCGTGTTTGTCCGTTTCTGCACTGTCACGTTTGATCGGCGTCAATTGTCTTCAATAAAACTAAGATTCATGTGCGTCTGTATATATATATATATGCATTTGCCTTGTTGTTATATTCTAAAAGCGAAGCTTATTTTTGAGACCCGAGTCCCTCTGATCGCAGAACGGTGGAGTCCACCAAACATGCCCATTAAAAAGTTTGCTTTGTTCACATGAACATGCAAGTATAAAATTAGATAAAGGTATTTTTGCGACAGTGTCATGTAAGAGACAATACATTTTTTACTTTTCAAAAGCCAACGACCGATGCGAAACAATAAACCAAAAGAGAGAACTTGCTTGCGAATTCTGCCGTTACACGTACCATGCTTTCCAGTGATTTCCAACGGCACGTACTTGTTACACATTTTTAATATATACTTTTTGTCTATTGAGCCTAATATATCTACACCCTCTGTCCGATACCTAGTATTTTGTAAAGCAGGTGGGGGAGAAGGGGGGGGGGGAATGATTGGAAACGCAACAAAATATGTGCTTTGACATGTACATCGATGAATCATTTTGATACATATACTGAACAAAAAGCAAAAGATATGCTAATAGAAAAGGTCGCGTTTCTATAAATATACCTCCTATAGCACCTCCTTTAAATAAATAAATAAATAAATAAATAAATAAATGGAAATTGAGTGGTGTACAGGTATTGTAATGACGCGTGTTCATATGAGAAACAATATGCTCTTTTGGCCTTACATGCAGATCATTGATACTTGATTGAGAGGTCATATCTCAGCCCCCCCCCCCCCCACCCCACTCCCCTTTAGAAAGTATTGCACATTGGCAGTGGTCTGTCTAGACAAGTAGCCAGTGCTACATGGACCCGTGGTTTATCTTTGTGGGGAATGTCATACATGTACAACCAATCAAGTTTGTGACTCGGGTACGGACAATATCATTGTGATATGTATTAGAACAACCATTTGGCCTGTAACATATTTTAATATGTTTTTTTTATCTTTAAATCTTTTATATTAAATATTTTAATAAAAGTATTAAGTGGCTACGAAAATAATCAAAATTTCTTTTAACATAACGTTAAGGAATAATATTCTTTCATTTCCAGGCGACCTGTCGGACTGTGAAGAGACGCCATTTTCTAACATATACGAGTGGACCACAACGACCTCCAAGAGCGTCGGCACTGGAACTGCGTTTGTACGCTCGCCTTTTATGTATTCACTCATAGTTTGACAGTGATTGTTTTATAGAGATTTAATAGAGAAAATATCACTTGGCTGGCGGTTTGCAATGGTTATCATGAAATATCAAAGAGCTACATGAGAGGATATGATATAATTAAATAATATGGAGAGTGTACAGTGTGTAGTGTGAATATAAGATATATATATATATATATATATATATATATATATATATATATATATATATACTAAGATAAGCTATAAAAACCATTTCTTGATAGCAAGTTGACGTTTTGCTTATAGCCTTTTCATATACAAAAAGATATATTTAGCCTTGTCGATGATGTGTATTGCAGACCATATCATATACCAAAAAGAAAGGAGCAGAAACTGGTCTTTACCTCAAATGGAGTGGGACCATGAGATCAGCGTATAACGTTGCGGGCGGATGCACGTACTGGGTCTTCATGATTGACGGATCAGAATGTGCTGATCCTGGGCGCATCCGGTACGCAGAGTATCACTCCCAAGCTAGAAACCACTTGAAACACACGGAGTGTAAGTTCTTTATTTCTGAACTGTGTATAAGCGCATGTGTTAGAAAGTATATATGGAGAAAGGTTGCTGTCAAATAGAACATGTAATTTTTAAGTGGGCGTTTCAGGACAGGACATGTGTCTATATAGGCCTATACTTGTTGCTATATCTTCTGGATTTCATTTTGTATTATTTCATTACTCATCTTTTTTTTTTTTTCTGAAAGACAAATTAGCATTTCTATTGTTACAATTTTGAAAAAGTCTGAAATGTCATGATAGAAATTCTAAAACAAAGTTATTTATCGTGCCGTAAATGTAGATGTATATTTATTCATAGACACCTCATTACCAGGACGTCATTAGTAATCTAAAGGTATGTTCTTTTTCCTAACATATTTCCAACGGCATTAATATTCTAATATGTGTTTTTCTCTTAGTTTTCGGTATCTGTAATAACATAGCAGCCGGAGTGAGATCAATTTCTCTGTCAACTGTTAGATGTAGCGCAGATCGAAGTAACCATGTTGGATGGAACGCTAGAAGCAGGATAACCGTGGCCGAAGTAGAATACGGCGTCGGCTCTGGTAAAAGAACAGAATCTTTATTTTCAGTATTGGTAGAAAACTGGGAGAATCGCTCTAGTGCAATTATACGCCGATGTGATGATGACTGTATCTCTGTTCCTTAAGCCCATGTTCTAATGCCTCATCAATATTCACCATTAGTGCTTAGAACTTCCTTTGTACTGGGGCTCTGACGGCGTCTCACTTCTCTATAATTTTCCCTAATCTCCACAGTTTCGTTAATACCCCCAGTACCATGATAATACTTAAAGTGTTGAGTTACCGACAGACTCTGATAACGCAGAGGAAGAACATTCACCTGTTCAATCCAAAAGGGCTTCCAGGTCGCGCACCTGCCAACAATAAGATGCCCCTTCACAACAAATCGAATTCATTGACTTAATTGTTATCAAATCAAGAGAGAGAGAGAGAGAGAGAGAGAGAGAGAGAGAGAGAGAGAGAGAGAAAGAATATAACGCTAAGAAAAGCCCCTTTAAAACTCGTAAATGTACCGTTTTAAGATGAAATCTGTGCATTTCGTAAACGTACCATTTATTTTTCAGGTGCATGCGCCTCGCTCTCCACATTTAACATTCAATATCTGAACAAAGACCGCTACTCCAGCACAAGAAGTGAAAATGTCCATATTGTAAGTAAAATACTTTATTCACGTTAGTGTTGGCTGAAACCGTGTTTACACCTTAGCACAGCAACAATATTTTGTTCTAAGATACTATGGATGTACTTATATGCATCCTTTTGCTTTAATTTACCGCACAGACAAAACTGAGGCTCTCAGTAAAAATCATTTAAATGTAGTCAAATGTTCAACTTCCTCGCCCACAACAACACACGCAGTGGTGTAATTAGTTGTGCAACTATTTTCTAGAGCGAGACATTCCGGAAGAGGGCCAGTGATACCGCACTTGTCGTTCATTATTCTGGAAATTTGTATGTGTCCGGAAGCCCGGTTTGTTCGCGATGGTACTTTAAGTTTAATGGAGCAGAATGCCAAAATCCAGGCACAGTCGATATGGTTTTCTACACGCAGGGGGAAACCGCAGTTCACAGGGGATATGCAGGTAGGCTTTTTTCCTTTTTTCAGAGAGAGAGAGAGAGAGAGAGAGAGAGAGAGAGAAAGAGAGAATGCAAAGGTGTGCAAGAGAACACATGTTTGTAAAATACTAGTAGTTCATATAGAAACAAGTTCAATTTTAATTGCTTACTCTAGTCGAATAACTTATCACATGCAGTGATGCAAACCATTGGACGGATTAAACTCCCTCCTATGACAACCGCTTGATAAAGTGTATCCCTCTGACTTGGGAGCCGCGTATTAAAAAGTTGTTGGCGTTGAAGTACGTCTATATTGTACTACCCACATCCCCAATGTACACGTTGATAGGTTGCCTAGAGGTTATGTAATAGTGAAATTAAAATTATGGGCACCCTTGTACCAATGTTCATAATTGCGGAAGGGGTGATACTTTTTTTTGCTAGGGGAGTATATATACTTTGTCTGTGTAGCCTGAAGCCATAATTTCTATCTTCAGTACACGGACTATGTAAAGGACTTGCGGCAGGGACGGTTACGGTTTCCCTTCACGTTGGAGCCTGTTACGATAGCTATAGTGCAGGCAATCCCCATACCGGTTGGAATCAAGAGAACTTGCTGATCATGGAGGAGTCGCGTCTTGGCAATGATATAAGTGCTGGTGAGTATTTAATGTGAATTAACATAGGTCCCCTTTACATGGAACGTTATATTTAAGCGATACAGCTGCGCCGGCGTGTTTTCAGAGGGTTTGTCGGAGCAACTATGTTGTGGGAATTGAGGGACTTCACTTCCCTTCAGAAGTTTAATTCTCCTTCTTATTGTCTTGTTGAGTGCTAGGGATCAGTTCAAGTGTCTCTCTTGTTCACAGTAAGAGCCAGATTATTAAACCTCTCAAAACATGCTGCTCAGCTGTCTCTAAGATAACGATCGATGTAAAAATCATGTGCAGAAGCTAACGTGCCTGAAAAGTATGATCACGTTGAAAAGGATTCTAGGACAATCCCACCCGGACAATTGCCCCCCCCCCCCCCCCCCAACACACACACACATACACTGCAGTTGAATTATCTGTTTTGAGGTATTTATATATTACTTAAATATTTTACGTAATAGAAGAAAAAAGACAGAAAATGAAACGAAAACAAAATATTGGCAGGGGGAAGTGGTGAAACAATTAAAACTGGCAGTTAGTTCACCAAAAGGATATCTCGATGCCAGATGGATCGTCCTGATACCGGAAAAAAGCAATATCAGGTTAGGGAGTGTAGCATATCCTGGTATCAGTGAAAATAAGAAATCACAGATTTACTTCTTCTCATCCTATTCTTAAATCTTTCCAGTTCTCACCCCAAATGGTCACGCATATCGTCTCCCAGTGGTGAACAGACAGCACGGGTGGTGGCTCAACCTTGACAACGGGAACAATAATGCACTCATCAAGGTGAGCTATATGTACACGGGTCGTTTTGGTTATTCTATGAATTGGCATATTGTGACGTCATTGTGTCGTGAATTTCTGCCTGTCGTTCGAATATAATGACGATGTGCACTCAGTTGAAATATTTCCATATTTTCTTTAGGCGTTCGTGTACAACAAAGTGTATACGGACAGTGGCATTAATGTCATATGGAGTTTCAACTGTCGTATCCTTGGAAACCCAAATTGTGGACGCTGGTACGTGACGTTTAACGGAACCGCGTGTAGCAACCCAGGCAGTATTGAGCGGGTGATGCACGAGGGCGGTCCTTCGGAGGCCAACTGGCTACAGCCGTGTGTATGTAAGTATGTTTTGTAGTGGTAACCTTGCTGCCATGTACAGACCTAACACCAACCGCAGAAATGTCCTCTGTTGGTGGGTTTCCAAATTGCGACTGACTTTTTCTGGAACACGTTTCTTTATAAAGATAAATCAGATTATTGGGGGGGGGGGGGGGGGGGGGGGGGGGCTCACTAGTTCTGAGTTTACTGGTTTCTGTTCCTAATTTATGGTGTTTTTAATGTCAACTATCTACACTGTAAGGAATGTAACAATAGAGATCAGTGATAATACTAATTATTATGCATATTATAGACTGATCATGACTCTATAATGCCCTGGCGAGTTCAGGCCAGTCATTAAAAGTGCTACTTCTTTCCCCAGATCCCATCATTGCTATAGCTATATTGAATAGTTAAGGAGGATGTCTTTCTTATTAACGTCACAATTTGAGAGAGACACTTTAGTTAACAAAGTATAACTTTATTTTACATCTTCAAAACATGTCAATTCAATGAAATAAAAACAGATAGCCTTTTTCATCTTTCTCAAGCTAAATGAAGTGTTTTGGCTTTGTTTCAGTGGACGGAATCTGCCACGACATTCCCAGCGGCCCAACAAGTGTGGAGCTAAGAACCGCGCCCTGTTCTGGTTATTCAGGTCATGGAATGTACACTGGGTGGAGATCCACCACCAACGTAATTGTCGAAGAAGTGTTTGTAGGCGTTTAAATACTATTCGCATTATTATCTTATTATTTTATCATTATTCTTTTTATTATAAGTTCTGAATGTAGGGAGCAAATTATACACCACCAATGGACTCAGTCGCATTTATAAGTAAAATAAAGAGTGCGTATGTATTCATTCTTAATCTTTGCCATGCGGATAAGACAGGTGTTTCAGAACTTTTCTACAAAATACATTTGGCTAGTTCAGGTGAACCAGAGAGTTAACCTCAGAAGTAGCCATTCTAGTATTTTTCTCCAGAATTTGATTTATAAAGCGCGCACATGAAAGTGCTCATACAAGTGAAAAGGTATCCGCAATGTATAATTTACCGGACAGATCCATTCTTGTAACTGTCTGGTTATGGAAGTCCCATATCAACATTTTTTTTCTATTTGCCTCACCCTTGAATGGGAATTTTTAGGTGTATTGCTGCAATTTGCATATTGAGATTTTAGCCAACTTATTGTCTGCTGTGCACGTATATTTGTCATGTGTCTTAACTGCAATTTTTAAAGGTTAATTAATGTTTAACGAACCCTATATTATAAACAATTAAAGCTGATATGGTTGATTTCCGACCGCTCCGACCCAAAACATCACAAAAGATCATGAGGTTGAAAAAAGAAGTATGGAGACCACACATTAAGTCTTCAGTTTCTTTACGTCATGTGGGACCCTTTTGGTAGTATAGGCCATAATGCCAATGTTTTGTATTGTAGTAATACGAATTATGTTAATACTATTTATTAATAGTAATTATAACAATTAGATTGTACACTAAAACAAGAGACAAAACAGCCAGATTATAAAATGAAAAAAAAAAAAGACAAAATAATTGGATTTTACCATCAAATAAGATGGTATAAAATTGTTCAAGCTCAAAGTGTATGCAGCTTAATGTCCTGTGATTTGGTCAACTGTACACTCAAAACTACTTCTGCCCAACTTAACATGTACCTCTGTTGACAATGCGCGCTCTTGTAATTGCTTTATATTCATGTGGGTGAATAAAGTCGTGAACTCTGAATTTTCATGTTTTCTCTATCACCAACAGATTTCCTTGGCCGCGTATATGCTACGAACGATATTCTACGAAGCATAACGGGAATAAAAGTGGGGACAATGTATGATTTTAAGTTAAATCTAATGTGTTTCATGTAGAATATCTACAACCGTGTTCATAATAAATGCACGTAGAGCATTCAATTTGATTCCCCTTGTCTACAACGCAGTTTGTACTACGGTAAACTCGAGTTGTTATATTACGTCTATATCTGGAGAGAGAGAATCGCATCAGAAGAGTCATCTCCCACTCGCTCAAAGCTCCAACCTCGGATCCTAGAAGATACCAGAAATGAGTACATGACTGTCATTATTATAAAATAATCTGGCAACCCATAATTTGGATAAATACGTTGACATAACAAGAACACACACCCTCACACACACACACACACACACACACACACACACACACACACATAAATATAAAAGTCGCACATTGCTTGTTTGCAATATATGGTTATGGATCTTTTCAATCCTAGTTCGTTGTGTCCTCCCTGGGGAAATTTATTGGGATATTACCCTCTATCAGGGTCGCAGATTTCAGGGTCGCAGATTGCACTTTTCTGTGACTCGCCACAGTGTAAAGAAGCCCCATCATTTAACATCTCTGTGAATATCTAGTGAAAAATCAATCTTTGGCGCTGGTTGAGGGCACTAGGTTATTATCATACACAATAACCAACACTACCATATGACCGGGCCTTTTTGCCCTACTTCAAACTCCACACTATATGCTGAATGAAAAAATCCTTTTTACGCCACATTTACGTATATATATATAACTGTGTTTGGGAATTCTAGTCAGCATTAAGGGTGTATATAGAGTAGAACAGTAAATCGTTGTTTTAAATTAAAATTCGTTTCAGAGCGTGGGGCCTGTTTCTTGAACGACGTAGGGTGCTCAGCCTAGATGCTGGAGGGCTGAAAGTCGACAATGCCATATGGATGTGACCTAGATAGTAAATGTCTAGAATATAACAGTCTGAGTTGAGAGCGAGTTTCGGCTAAAAATAATTATTAAAAGGAGCCCTTGGGATTTGCTCGTCTTCTGTGGTAAGATAAGTAGAATAAAGAATAAACATGATCTCACAGGAGTCAATCTTTATTTGAACAGTTACAACGATGCGCTCAATTGAAAATTAACACTATCGACACGTTTTGAAGCAAATTCTTTTATTACGTGTATTACTATGATTCCTTGATAGATTACGCGGATATAACTTTATTTACATGACTGAAATCGGGATCACGCCTTTGTCAATTTCTGTATCTTCATTGTCAGTAGTTTCATGAAGAATGTTTACCATGCTGTTAGTGATCACCAAGACTTCGATTGCCATCCCAAACTTGAACACAGTCCGTATGTGATAAAGAGATAAACAAATATCAATTCTACAATACTGATATTGAAACAGGAATGAGAGCCTGAGGTACAAATGATGAATAAAGACAATGTCAATGTTTTTTGTGATCGCCTGGCTCTGGTTCTGTAAAAGTAAAACAATCGGGTGTACATTTGCGGTTAACAAAGTCTTTGAAGAATAAAATATATCGACGGCGTTGCACTTTGTAAAGAATCACATTTGGCCAACTGTTAAAGAAGTTGCTAAAAGGTGTGGTAACAGTATATCCCTCGAGGGGCAGGGTTTATAATTTCGCTTGTTCGAAATATATGTGGCTCTTTATTTGTGCAAATGTTTTTGGAACACCTACAATAAAGAAATAAGGTTGGCCAATCAAATGCAATTTTGTTTTGCAATTTTGTTGCAATAACTATGGACAAACTGCCATCAACGTAGAATATACAGGTAGTTCGATATTAACCTGTCAATCATAACCAAAAGTACACTGTCGTTCTGCAAAGGTCATGTTTCAGGAAATACAGGATTTTGCTTTTGACTATCTGCAGTAGGCAAAATAAACAATCGGTTTTTAAAAGGAACTACAGCAATTAGCAAACATGCCATGATCAATGGATAAAAAAAAGAAAAAAAGCAGTGTTCATCTGCAAGCTGGAATCACGAGGGAATACATGTAGACAGTAAAATGACTTCGGTCATTTTTGTCGTCCTGTTAATGGTTTTACCATTGTCACATGCCCTCACAACAAGTGCTTTGGACATGTGCCGCCCTAGTACCGGGAGTGGTTCTACACCAATCAGAGTGACTCCTGAATATGAAGTCCCGGTTTATCTTGCAGAATATCCCGCCGTTTCCAACCTTAACTGTCTCGCGCACTGTCCATCTTACAAAAATTGCCGGTCCACGTACTTTGATGAACGCGCCAAGAGATGTTACATTCTTGATATTCCGCAGGAGACGACTGGGTATGAGACGAGCAGCGTGGTGGAGAGTGGAGGGGTGGTGACCAACCTGCAGGCGCAGGCGGTGAGTGTTGTTTTGGGTGAAGCAGCTAAAAATAATGCAATCTTCATCGTTTCGTTGCGTTTTTGTATCTTGTATGATCTAGTCCTCTCAATCAGCGGACTGGTTCGGTTATAAGGCTATAAATGTTTTATGTCTGTGAAACTGTCAAGGATTTTGACCCTTTTGGACTTATAAGATTTATTTTAATCCATCCCATATCATTTTATTAAATATTCTAATAACTCAAAAGGACATTTGTTTCAAAAGAAATCACGTTTATCATGCGTCTTTGTGTTTTTAAGACATTGCCAATAAAATCGATTGAGGGGTCCCGTCTCTTTTCAATTTAATTTTTTCCTGTCAAAGCAAAAGTTAATTTAAACATATTTACAACTAATCATAGTGTGTCTAAAATCAGTACACTGGGAACGACTGATCCACACCACACCTGGATACCGAGTGATTTTAGAAATTGAAAAACTGATGAAAGAGTGATTGACACTCAATTGTTGTCCAGATTAATAAGAAAATTAAATAATTGGATGGTGAAAATTTAAAAAAATGAAAGATGCATTTATGTACAGTAGCTGTGTTTTCTGAGATGAACAGACTTACCGAAGCCATACCTCAGCATTGGTACAAACAAATGATGCATTGAAATTTCTGGACTTGCCAGATATCTATTGTGAAGAGAACTTCAAAATGTATGAACTGTTATGAACTTTCTTAATTGCCTTTAAACTGAATTAAAAAACAAATACACTTCAAATTTGTCAAGAACTTGAAATTTTATTTGATACCATTTGCAGCCAACCAAGCATTATGAAAATTTACACAAAATTACAACTATTGAGGGTTTTTTTTAATTCCTATTACGTCCTTCTTAAAGGAAACACCTAATCATAATAAAGTGTCAATCGCTGCTTAGTGATACATTCAAATTACATGGATAAGCCGCATTTCAAATTAATC
The DNA here is from genome assembly GCF_051362555.1 of Lingula anatina. Classification (NCBI taxonomy): domain Eukaryota; kingdom Metazoa; phylum Brachiopoda; class Lingulata; order Lingulida; family Lingulidae; genus Lingula; species Lingula anatina. The sequence continues at coordinate 18,206,664 of NC_141773.1, read as the reverse complement.
GCTTTGTACTGGTAGAATTGAACATGAAAATAAACAACCAAGTACACCATAAAAGTTGATAATCTTGGAATCGAATTGCCTCTCTGTGCGTGCATCTGAACACAATCCCATGTTTCCTATGTTTGTTACAGGTAAACGCACTCGTGGAGTTAACCTACAGCAAGTGTGCCAACTCTCCTTGTTCAGAGGCGGGCCGATGTCGCACCACGTGCGACTCCAGGGAGGTCTACTGTGTAGGTAGGTGAATCCACTAAATTTTGTCCCCATTCTAAACAATACGCCCAAATTTGCAAGGTATTATGGGACGCAGTAACAAATTCAAAAAATGTGAAAAATGTTTGTATATCCAAGAGCGTTTTATGTCATTTTCAGGTGATCAGTCAGATTGTGACGAGACTCCGTTATCCAATATATACGAATGGAGTACCACATCCGCCAAAGAACTTACGACCGGAACGGCTTTTGTGCGTATTTAGTTCACAACATCAATTTCATCAAGCATTATTAAAGATCGTGATTGTAATCTTAAGATGGGTGATAAATAATTTGATATACATAATGGGCGAACGTTTTTTTAGTGAATAGTTTTCGTCGAACAACAAATCAAGCTTGCTTAGTTTGCCTTTTACGCAGATATGGTATTGATACAGCCTCGTTGGCTTTTATTCTAGACTGTATCATATAATAAAAAGAAAGGGATGGACAGTGGACTTTTCCTTAAATGGAGCGGTACCTTGGATTCAGCAGTAAATACTCAGTACGGGTGCACCTTTTGGGTCTTCACCATTGACGGTCAAGAGTGCTCCAATCCAGGACGCATAAGGTTCGCGGAATATCATTACCAAGCCCGGAACCATTCAAAACACGCCGAATGTAAGTATTTTTTTTTATTCCCATTAATCTTCCTTGTCCTACTTAAGGAGTCAGCAATTTCGTCTAGAAAGTATGTCCTATGTCTCACTCCATGTCTAATAATAAAGCGATAAGACAACCGGCCTCAACCCTTTTAAGAAAGTGCGAGGGTCAAATGGCTTGATGGTAAAAAGACTAATGCATTAAAATTGAAATACATATGTCAAATTCGATGAATTTTTCGTCTTTTTTATTTTATTTAAAAGGCCTGCGGAAGCGCTTACTACAGACTTTGTTTCACATGTGTACATATGCATAATTTGAAGCCTTCACCACAGTAACTTTCTAGCAATGATATGTTTAGTGTCTTTTTCTAAAATTCTAACAGTTATTCATTTTCGGAAATAGCCATGGCACAAAAATCCAAAGTGTTTTATTTTTCTGAAGGCTGCTTATTTTAATATATTAGAAACGTTAATAGAAACAATGACAATAAATATTTGAATTGCTTTAATCCTAATGTATTAAAATACATGAAGATCTCAACACGATTTTTCATAAAATTCCCGCCCATTTTCTTCTGGACATACTAATGGCATTCCCAACAAATATGACCCAGATAAGGACTGAATAACCACATAGTTAAGGCAAGGAGCTGTATGAAACAACTCCTTGGTTAAGGTAAAATTTGGTTAACACACTAAACACTTGGTTTATACTATACTAACACTTTATCTCTTTATGGGTCCTTCATTTTCTTCAGTTCGAACATCAGCCATTGCATCGTACCTTGAAAATACGTAGTTTTGATACCTCATTGGTGTAAAACATTTGCATTTTGTCTCCAAGTTTTCGGTATCTGTCATGGCATAGAAGCTGGAGTACGGACGATTTCTCTGGAGACTGCTGTGTGCTATTATGTTCGCACGAATCACGTGGGCTGGAACGCCAGAAGCAGGATAACCGTGGCCGAAGTGGAATACGACGTTGGTTCTGGTAAGTGTCAGTATAACCTTAGCTTTAATAAGCGTTCTTAATCAGTACAGAATCCGCAATAAACTTTCTCTTTATTATTCTATAATGTATAATGGACTAACTGTCCGACTGAAATACGCTATTGGAACTAGATTGCTAGTCGTTCTTCAGTCGTCAATATCAGTTGTTTTACGCTCACCAAGAATTGGAAAATCTATTTTATAAGACAAAAGAGAAAGCAAAGCCTCCTTTGAGAATTCCATACCAAAAGGGAGTGAAGTTTTGATTTTATGAAGTCTTTGTTTGCGTACTGTTTGTGAGGTGGTGGTGGTGGTGGTGGGGGGGGGGGGGGGGAGGGGGGGGAGGGTATGGTTCAGGTTTTTGAACAATGTCGACTCATGGTAAGCTGACATCCGTGAAACACTTCTGACTACCCAAACTACCTTAATTTCTATGACAAAGTACATGTAAATGTAAGAGAAACTGTTTCAGGGGTACTGTTTGTAGAATGAATAAGTTAAAGCAGTAATTATACTTCACATTAATTAGACTTAATTAATATTATATTAAATTCTATGTATTTTCAGTAAACATATTATTTATGTTTTAGGCGCCTGTACCTCGCTGTCCATATTTAACATACAATATCTGAGCAAGTATTACTACGCCAGCACAAGAAATAACAATGCTCATATTGTGAGTATAATAAATTATTTTTAAATATAGATTGGGACTTTGATTTTAGATACTGTAAATATCACATTTCTTTAAATTTACCTCACAGGCTAGTAACTGTAAAGTGAGATGGAGGATCTCACTAAAATAGTAAAAATTTTCATCAAAAAAAGCACGTATACATACATACATACATAAACAAACACATTTAAAGGAACAGACTCATTGACATAGGCAAGGTAAATGACGAATGATGAATGAGGTTTAAAATTGTGAAAAAAAACCGTACAAGAAATTTATTCTCAACAGCAGCTGCCAAAAGGCTGGGTCACACTGCGCTTGCAACCTTTTGGCAACCTTTTTGCAACCATAAAATCTGGCGGTCGTTTGCGATCACTTTGCAAGCTAATTAAAAAGCTATGGCCAATTTTGATCGGCAAGCAGTCGCAAACCGGTTGCAACAAGGTTGCAGTATGGTATCTTATAGACCATCTTCAAGCCATAGGTTACCAGTCGCACACCGTTTGCCGAGCGATAAACAACCTGTCTGCAGCCATTTGGTGATTGAAAACCGGTTGCAGGGCAAGCAATCGCTTGTCAACTGGTAGCAGCAAGGTCGCACAGAAAATATATGTTTCCAACTTGTGACAGTAGCTGCTTTCTCATAAATTCCCCTCTCAAAAGACAAAAAAGTTCTAGTAAGGCGGAATGATTAAGAATTGCGTCGGAAATACATTTTTTTGTGCATTCCTGGATATTCGAAGAGCATTCTAAAAATTCCGAGTGCATTCCAAATATATTTACACATTCTTGTGGCCGGCTCGAATGTTTTGCTCATGTCAAAAACTTTCGAAAGTTTTTAACATTCGGGCCGACCACAATAATGGGTAAAAATATTTGAAATGCACTCGGAATTTTTAGAATGCTCTTTGAATATCCAGGTATGCACAAAGAATTGTCTTTCCGACGGCATTCTTGCTCATTCTGCCTCTAGTGTGACGGGGGTATAAAGACCGTCAATCGACCATGCAGTAACAACTGCAACCTTCTAGCGACCTGCTGCTGACTACTTGCGACTGGTAACAAACTTGTAAGAGACCAGTCGACTAAATACTGTCAACCGACCGTGCAGTTGCAGATGGTATGCTACTGGTTATAGCAACCTTCTGACAACCAAGAAGAGACCGATAGGCAACTTTTAGGATACCGATATTTTTCATCTTTAGTCGCACTGGTTGTCGATGCACAAAAAAATGGCTTTCATGTGTCAACGATCGCAGGCGACCTGCCAGCAACCTTATGCGACCACTTAAAAACCTATGACAACCTCCTTGCGACAGAGGTTGCAAAGAGGTTGCCAAAAGGTTGCAAGATCAGTGTGACCCAGGCTTAAGAGAGGAATGTTTTCACTGCTTTCAAGTTCTTTTACTACCGTATAAATCAATCAAGCTTGTTCCGAACAACGCAAAGGTTTTGTGAAGGCCTTAAACGTGGACACCGTTATAAAATTCTCTTCGGATAACGCGATGCTACAACTTTTTAAAATTCACCGTTCTTTTACACTGAAGCTGCGCAGAGAAATTCGAAGACAGACAACAATAACCAGTCAGAAAGTTAAATGCTAGGTCAACGTCGTTGCTTCTGAAACCTATTCTCTGGGTGAATAGAGGTGTCGGACGACATCAGCGACTGTGACTGCACAGAGAGATAGTTATCAGATTATATATAGACACCTGCCATAGCAAGATACTTAAAGATGTAATAAGTTGTTAAACTATTTTCTAGACCGAGACATTCCGGAAGAGGGCCAGTGATACAGCACTTGTCGTTCATTATTCTGGAAATTTGTATGTGTCCGGAAGCCCCGTCTGTTCGCGATGGTACTTTAAGTTTAATGGAGCAGAATGCCAAAACCCAGGCACTGTCGATATGGCCTTCTACGTGCAAGGAGATAACATGTTTCACAGGGGATATGCATGTAGGTTATAATTATATTTGTCTTTATTCTATTTTTGGAAACAGAGGGAGACTGTTAATGCAGGTTTAAATGAAGAAAGCATGAATATGTAAAATTTAGAACACGTACATGTAGCAAGTTTGATTTTAATCGCTCCGCGTTGACTAACTACATTACATGCATTGATAGATCTTTAAATGTTTGCATTAAATCATATTGGACAAATAGGGAAATGCTTTTTATCATTACGGGATTAACTTTGTTTTAAAGCTTTGTAGCCTTATAGGCCATGATTTCTATCCTCAGTACACGGATTATGTAAAGGACTTGCGGCAGGATTGGTAACGGTTTCCCTTCACGTTGGTACATGTTACGATAGCTATAGTGAAGGCAATCCCTACACTGGTTGGAACCAAGAGAACATACTGATCATGGAAGAGTCGCGTCTTGGCAATGATATAACTGCTGGTGAGTACTGATTAGCACTTGAATAATGGGCAGAAGCACAAGATTTACAGAAAACATGTTTTTCCCACAGGTCAAGCAGTCAAAAAAGAATTTGGAGATAAACATATTTGCTCATATTGCTAATATATTTGTTTGCTGACTAATCTGAAATCCAAGTTAATAGATTTCTCTCTCAAGCCCGCTGTGAGAGGACAGTCACACAGAACATGTCCCACAGTCTTTACACCTCTGGATGTGCACGTACCATTCCCGTAAGGGACCCTTGTCCAGCGACCTTCTACCACCATACAGTCATGAGCAGACTTACCGAATTTTGTTTACTAGAACCTGTCTTCATCTTATGGAATTGGAACACATATAATCTCACCTTGAACCCCTTGGTTTTGAGCTCTGTCGGTGCCTTGGCGTAACTATGACAAGCGTTGCAATGCACCCTTGTCTAAGTCTATCAAGATTTTACAACATAAAATGAGAAATATCCCCCAAACCGAATGAAATATGGGGAAATTTACTACAAACATCTGACCAGAAGTCGTATCTGACCTTGCATTTGACTTTTGGCCAATATTCAATCTCAAATGTGTCAAAATGTTGTAAAAATTTAAGCTCTATGTGTAAATGGAGGTGTCGGACGACATCAGCCACTATGCGGATTTTAGACACTGCATAGACTTATGCTTTTATATTATGGCGAGAACTTACACTTGGGGTCTCCTTTCATCTACAAGTACGCGAATGGGTCCATTTTCACAGAGAAGCATCATGTAGATGCGAAAACAGGAAACTCTTTCTAAATCTGGCGCCATAACAGATGGAGACTCTTGTTTGTAGCATTATATATTTATTTATTGAATATTGAAGTGTTGCCTCTTTGTTTGTTTTCCACAGAGTTTAGGAGTTGAGTTATTTCAAAAAGCACAATGGCACTATGCATAATGGTGAAACGTTTTCAAAATTAAACGTCAATTAGCAGAAATGCACTCATATGAACTATAATACTTGAATAAGAAATCCTAATGTGACCTTGAATTTGACATTTGGCCTACTTTTTACCATGAAATGAACTTTGCAAATGCATCTATGGTTAATATTGCCCTAGTATTGAAAATCATAACATTGGGAACCTTGAATTTACCTTTGCCCTTACTTCACCATAAAATGCACTTTTCCAATTTTTTGCCCTTATATCTCCAAAACTAGAAGAGATGCGTCCATAGTTGATATTGAACTTGGATAGGAAACCGTGCATTGAGAATCCTAATGTGACCATGACCACCGACATTTGACGTAGGCTACTTGCCACGATGAAAGGCACTTTTTCAATTTACATCTCCAAAACCAGAATAGATACACCCATTGTTACTAGTGAACTTAAAAAGAAAATTTTGTATTGGGAATCAAAGCGTGTGGATTTTAACTTTACCTTAATTTTACCATAAAATGCGCTTATCTAATTTTATAGCCTTTATATTTCCAAAAGTAAAAGAGATACATCGGCCAAAGAAGGGGTAAATTTAGCTGGTGATTCATTAATCAATGACCATTATAATGAGAATTTATCTTGTAAATTGGCAAATTAATTTATTTATTGATAAATAAAAAATAATGTGAATTGAGCTTTCGTGGCGGATTTCTATGCTCTCTGAAGTGCTTTACCAGTTCATACATTTTAATGGCAACATGAAATACACGAACAATTTAATTGGTGTTACAAGTACAATAAAAAAATTAAAGAAAATAATAAACGGTGTTACAAGTACAATAATAACATTTAAATGACATTTTGTAAGAACATAGATGTGAGATTTACTGCTTACTTTACAATATTGTTTCCAATCATATTCTTGAATCTTTCCAGTTCTCACCCCAAGTGGTCACGCATATCGTCTCCCAGTGGTGAACAGACAGCACGGGTGGTGGCTCAGCCTTAATCTTGAGATCACAAATGCACTCATCAAGGTGAGTAATATGTTAATATCGGGCCAAACCGTACACGGAAGTCTTGGGTCATTATGTGACATGAGCACGTCTTGTGACGTCCTTGTGAGGTCAGTTGCTGTCGGTAATAAATGATGATATGCACTCAGTTAGAATGTTTCCATATTTTCCAGGCTTTCGTGTACAACAAAATATATTCGGACAGTGGTATTAATGTTATCTGGAGTTTCAACTGTCGTATCCTTGGAAACCCAGATTGTGGACGCTGGTATGTGACGTTTAATGGAACCACGTGTAATAACCCGGGCAGTATTGAGCGGGTGCTATACGAGTCTGGACCTTCGGTGGCCAACTGGCATCAACCTTGTGTAGGTGAGTGTGTTTTGTAATGGTTATCTTATTGCCATCTTGAGAACTTACTCCACGTTTCTCTCTACGTTCTGTAATATAAAGATAAGATGGCGAACTCCGTTACACAGAACATCAGTTCCTTTTCACTGGCGTTGCGATTTTTGGAGAGTGCAAAGTATTTTAGATTGAGGAGCTCCCAAAGCTATTGAGTCAATCATTGTACTTTACGTGTTCGACTTTAGAACGGGTGAATAAATATTTCAATATTATCACATACTGGAGACATAAGGCCTCCCGTTAAAATAGCGGCGTATTGATTAAAATATATATTTCGTCTTTCCCATTCTTAATGGAGTATATGTACATATATATTTTACTTGATGCAGGGTGTTTTTATTTCAACAATCTATATCGTAAGTGACAATAATGATCATAACAGGATCTATGGTGTTAACGTTTTAATGACTGGTAAAGTCCCTATGATGCCCATTCGACATTTAATGGGGCATTATGGAGTCATGACCATGCAGTCATTACAAAACTCTAACGTCTCCCACTCTTCCCATAATTGCTTTATTGAATAATTAAGGGCAATGTCTGACGTATTAATGCCTAAATTTAGAGAGAGGCATTTGTCCATAGGATAAATGATCCTTCACATTATGTAAAGGAACATCATTTAACATTTAACATTAATTCTGTGAAATTCCGTCTTTTCCATTTTTAATGGAGTGTCTGGATTTTATTTCAGTGGATGGCATCTGCCACGACATTCCCAGCGGTCCAACGAGTGTGGAGCTGAGAACAATTCCTTGCTCTGGTTATCCAGGCTCTAATATGTACACGGGTTGGCAATCCAGCACCAACGTAATTGTCGAAGAAGTGTTTGTAGGCGTTTGAATACCATTTCGGATAATTATCAAATTCAGAATTTAGAATTCTGAAAAAAGATAACGTATGCCCAGCAAACACAGAAAGCTATTATAACGTTAACTTAACCAAACAACGTTATGGTAATTATGCATATAATCAGATAACTTTCTAGTAACTATGTATTTAACCAAACAACGTTATGGTAACGCTATTAAACGTTATGTGTCTGCTGGCTGTATTCATTCTTAATTTTGCCTTGCGGATGAACAATAAGGCAATGTAGGAGTGTTTATACTGTAGGTCTACATGTAAAGCGGGTATTAAGAACTTTTATACAAAATACGTTCGAATCCTAGCACGAATATATTTTATCAAACCAGCTTTGAACCTGACAGTGAACCTCAGAAGTATAGCCGTTAAAGAACTTTTCTCCCTACTTTGCTTTACTCCACGTGCTCATAAGTGCACATAACAGTGAAAATATGTTATGTACTGGCGAGAATTATTCTTGTGACAGTGAGGTTATGGAAGTTGCACATCAAATGAGAGTTTTTTTATCTATCTCAGCAGTGGAAGTCACTCTCCTCCAAATCCCGCAAAAGATCGCTGAATTCTACGCTAAGTCTGGAAACAGATATTTTGGAAGCAATCTGCGATGATTCCTATTTGGTTCACACATTTCATGATAGTGTCTGTACAAATCATTTAATGTAATTGTAATTTTTAGGTGTTTTGACACAGTTTACGCGTTGAGATTCTACCCATTTATTGTTTGTTGTGCAAGTAAAATTTCCATGCGTCTTCGAACAGTGGATGCCATTATTATTTCAATAAGTCTCTTAGCAATCATAACCCCATTGGAAATGTAAGGGCTAAACTTAAGCACCACCACCGTATGCCCTCTAAGTCATTTTAGTGTCGATAGCAATCTCCGTAAATAAGCGATTAAGAAAAACTAGCATAATGATTAAGATGGGACAATGTGTGTTCTTTGGACCGACTCATATGTGCGTCAGGGAAGGATTTTTTGAAGAGTTTTTTGCCAAGCCTGGAAACAAAAGTCTTTTGAAGCAATCTGGGGTGATTCCTTTAAGGCCCAAGCATTTAAGTGATTGAGTTCGTATATTGTTATTTTATGGCATATATTTTGATGCAATTTACATGTTGAAATTTAAGCAAGTAATTATGTGTTGTGCATGTATATTCGTCGTCTGCCTTGATGTCAATTCTGTTCCTTCGGTTCTTCGGTTAATGTTCAACGTACCCGATGTTGCATGCAATTATGTAAACGATGCCCATCATGGTTGGTAACGGTGATGAGTTTCACTTTTGTAACAAAACCCTCACAAAATGAAACGCCGTCGGTTTGTTGAGAACCGACCATGGTAAGATCAGAAGAAGGAATATAGAGAGCACCCATTGTCGACAGTTTTGTTACGTCGAGTGGGGCCCTGTAGATAGGCCCTAGTGCCATTGTTTAGTGTCGTAATTTTACTCATAATATCAATGTTATTTTTATTTATTGATTGTACAATGAAATCAAAGACAAAACGGTTTGATTGTACAGTGAAATTAGAGACAAAACAGTTAGATTACACTATGAAACAAAATGCAAAACGGTTGGATTGCACAATGAAAGATGATGTAAAAGTCCAAAGTGTATGCTGTGCTGCTTGGTGTCCAGTGATTCTATCAACTACTCTCAAACAACGTTACCCCTGTAGACAATGTGCTTACATATAAAGAATTTATATTAATTATATATTATAGTAAATATATATAATATTAATGTGGGCGAATAAAGTTGTAAACTCTGAATTTCCATGTAATCTCTATCAACAAAACATTTCCCAAGACAAGCCTGTGTTCAGTCAAGTTTAAGACCTGCCTAAAACCATATTGTACCAAGAAGTTATAACTCCTTGATAGTACGAAGTTTAAAGGGAATAAGGGGGGCACAATGTATGAATTTTAAAAAATCTTATATCAGAGAAGAATTTCACCAGGTGTGTTATGTTATAAGAATATAGTAATATTTTGTTCAATCAACAGGTAAATATTGAAACATACAAATTATAAGAACACACACACATCTGAAACTCGCACATTGCTTGTTTGCAATAAAGGTTTGGTTATAGATCTTTTCGATTCTAATTCGTTGTCATCTCCGTCAACCTCAATAGTATGCTCAATGAGAAGTCGTTTATACCCTACATGTACGAACTATCATTTTAATGACTGTTTTCATAGATAATAGTCAGCATTAAGACATTTATACAAAGTAGAGGATTTAATCGTTTCAGAGCGTGGGGTTTGTTTCATGGAACGACGTAAGGTTTTTGGCCTGGTGGCTAAGTAAATCAGATGGAGGACTTTGTAAAGTCGACAATGCGATATTGGTCTAAAGGAAAAGCATTCTAGAGAAAAATATGAAACGCAGCTTGGTTGTCTAGAATGTATAACAGTCTCAGTTTCGGCTAAAATAATTATTAAAAGGGGTCCTTTGGGATTTCTTCGATAACTGTAGTGAACTAAGAAAAATAAAGAATAAATATGATCTCACAAAAGACGATTTTTATTTAACTGTTGCTACGTTGCGCTTAATTAAAAACTTTCCTTTGGTCATGTACACGTTTTGAAGCCAATTTTTTTACATGTATTGCTATGGTTCCTTGATAGATCATGCCGTGATCGCAAATAATATTATTTACATGACTAAAATCGGGATCACGCCTTTGTCAATTGCTGTATCTTCATTGTCTGTCGTTTCATGAAGAATGTTTACCATGCTGTTAGTGATCACCAAGACTTCGATTGCCAACCCGAACATGAACAAAGCCCATATGTGATAAAGGGATAAACAAATATCAATTCTACAATACTGATATTGAAGCAGGAATAAGAACGTGAAGTACAATTGATTAATATAGACGTCAACGTTTTTTTCTTTTTTTGATCGCTTGGTTCTGGCTCTGTAAAACAGTTCTGTTGATAGTAAAAAATCGGACGTACATTTGCGGTTAACAAAGAACTGAAAAAATCAATTATTTCCGCCGGCCTTTAACTTTGTTAATAATCACATTTGGACAACTTTTAAAGAAGTTGATAATAATTGTAATAAATGTATATGCTTCGATGGGCAAGGTCTAATGTCGCCGATTTTTAGTATATTATTTATCATGTGACTGTATTGTGAAATCGAAACATCAAAATTATAGACTGACTAATCTCATATGCAATCTTGAATTTAAAACCTGTTGCTATTACTATCAAGCAACTGCTATAAACGTATGCACGTGGTTCGATAATAACCCGCCAATCATAACCAAAAACAAACTCTCGAGGGTTATGCACAGGAAATACAGGACTTTGCTTTTTATTATCATCGATTTTTTAAAAGGAACTACAGCCATAAGCAAACGTACCATGGTCAATGATTTAAATAGAAAAAAATGCAGTGAACATCTGTCTTCACGCTGGAATCACATGTAGACACTATCATGATTTTGGACATTTTTGTAGTCATGTTAATGGTCTTACCATTGCCACATGCTCTCACGGCAAATGGGTCTACTTTGGACATGTGCCGCCCTAGTACCGGGAGTGGTTCTACGCCAATCAGAGTGACTCCTGAATATGAAGTCCCGGTTTATCTGGCAGAATATCCCGCCGTTTCCAACCTCAACTGTCTCGCGTACTGCCCATCTTACAATAACTGCCAGTCCACGTACTTTGATGGACGCGCCAAGAAATGTTACATTCTTGATATTCAGCAAGAGACGACTGGGTATGAGACGAGCAGCGTGGTGGAGAGTGGAGGGGTGGTGACCAATCTGCAGGCGCAGGCGGTGAGTGGTATTTTGGGTTTAGCAGCTAAAAATAATGCAATCTTCATCGTTTCGTTGCTATTTTGTATCTTATATGATATATTCTTCTAAATAAACGGACTGGTTCGGGTATCAGACCATAAATGCTTTATGTCTGTGAAACTGTTGAGGATTTTGACCCAGTTTAGGACTTAAAAGGTTTATTTTTATTCATCCCATTTCATTTTATTAATTATTTTAATATCTTAAAGGGACATTTGTTTCAAAGGAAACGACTATCATCATGCGTTTTTGTTTTTAAGACATTGACAAATAGATTGAGGAATCTCGTCTCTTTTCAATTAAATTTTTTCCTGTCAAAGCAAAAGTTACGTTTTAAAAACATATTTACAACTAATCGGAGTGTGTCTAAAATCAGTACGCTGCGAACGACGGCCCCACACCACACCTGGATACCGAGTGATTTTAGAAATTGAAAACAAAAAATAATGAAAGAGTGATTGACACTCAATTGTTGTCCAGATTAATAAGAAAATTAAATAATTGGATGGTGAAATTTAAAAAATGAAACATGCATTTATGTACAGTAGCTGTGTTTTCTGCGATTAACGGACTAAACAATGCACTTAAATTTCTGAACTTATTAACAGATATCTATTGTGAAAAGAACTTCATAATGAACAAACTGTTAAATCCAAATTATTCGTAATTGCCCTTAAACTGAATTAAAAATCAAATACACTCCAAATTTGCTAAGAAGTTTTCATTTCATTTGATACCATTGCAGCCAACCAAGCATTATGACATTTCATACAAATTCACAACTATTGAGTGTTTTTTATTCTAATTACGTCCTTTTTTAATGGAAACACCTAATCATAATAAAGTGCCAATCGCTGCTAAGTGATAAATTCAAATTTCATGGATAATCAACATTTAAAATTAATCGTTTTGTACTGGTAGAATTGAACATAAAAATAAACAACCAAGTACACCATAAATTTGATAATCTTGAAATCGAATTGCCTTCCTGTGCGTGCATCTGAACACAATCCTATATTTCCTGTTTGTTACAGGTAAACGCACTCGTGGAGTCAACCTACAGCGAGTGTGCCAACTCTCCTTGTTCAGAGGCGGGCCGATGTCGGGCCACGTGTGACACCAGGGAGGTCTACTGTGTAGGTAGGTGAATGGCTTGCTGCAGTACTTCCGCTTTATTAAGAACCGCCTCGCGCCAGTGTCATACTAGAGATAACCAAATGCTTAGGCTAGATGAGGACATTCGTGTGAACATGGCAAACTTTTCTACTGTGCTAGGTTGGTGGACAGAACCAGAGCGTCTCAGTCTGTTCTGTTAACGTTGCTGTAAGAATATTGTCAGAATATAATTACTTTCTTTAGAAAGATCAAAATATGGTGCTTTCTTTTTGTTCGAGCCAAATAAATATTTAGATGGACAAGAAAGAGTCGTTTTTTGGCCTCGATCAAACACGATGGAGCAAAAGCGGATGCAGAAAACAATCATTCTGTTATTCAAAAGTGAGCTTTGATATGATCGATACATGCCCAGACGCAACATATCAAAGGAATAGATCCTGCATTGTGTCTCCAAAACTTGCTTTTATAGCGTATTTCGCATACATTGCACAAGAAATACAGGCCTTTGCTTTTTCTTATCATCGATTTTTAAAAGGAACTACAGCCATAAGCAAACGTACCATGGTCAATGATTTAAATAGAAAAAAAATGCAGTGAACATCTGTCTTCATGCTGGAATCACTTGGGGGAATACATGTAGACACTATAGATTTTGGACTTTTTTTGTAGTCCTGTTAATGGTCTTACCATTGGCATAGTATTTTTTTACCCGTTTTAAACATGCGCTTTATCAGCTCTTTATTGTGTTAACTGTTAATAATGTTACTGAAACCTCTGAAACCAAAAACTTCGAAGCACTTTTGAACTATAGGAACGGCATTATCCGCATTTTGCCCCGTTTATGTTAAGAAAAACCTGACACCAAAATATCTGACATCTTTTATTTAATAGTTGTTGGCTGTTTTATGTCTCTCTATCCTCTCTGACCAATATATAATAATAATTTAGGCAGGGGTACGGAGTGTGAGTGCTTTGACATCGATATTTTTAATTCTTTTGATGGTGATAGTTAAAATTGAAACCGAAGAAATATTCTTATGCAAGTGACCCCATACAGAAAGGCTGTTGATTAAACGAGTAAATTGGAAACAAGAGAAGCGGGTTTACCTGTTAAAATGACTGCATTTAGCGACAGTTCCCGCGGAGATGGGTCCAGCTACGTAGAATTAAACTTAAAATAAGGTTATCTCATAAAGATAAGTTCACGTGGCTCCTAAAAAAACATTTGGTCTATAACATATAATAAAATGACCATAAAGACGATCAAACTTTAATTTAATGTTAAGGACTAATTTTGTTTCATTTCCAGGCGACCTGTCGGACTGTGAAGAGACGCCTTTTTCTAACATATACGAGTGGACCACGACGACCTCCAAGAGTGTCGGCACTGAAACTGTGTTTGTACGTTCGCCTTTAAGTCTTTACTCACATTGCCCACTCCCTTGACAGTGTTTGTTTTTCTTGCGGTTGAATAGGGGAAAGTACCATCAGGCCGGCGGATTGCAGTGTATATCATGACATATTAAAAAGCTACATGAGAGGGTTTAATTTTGATGTTCGATGGTTACTACATGCCAAAGAGTATGAATAACACGAAAAAGTGTATAGAGGAAGGGTAAATTAAGAAGTAAGATAAGCATTTTAAAAGTATATCACATCTGATACTTGCGCAAAATAATATATCACACATATGAGATGCATAACCTTAAACTAGGGTCGAAAGAAAAAAAAACTACAAAATATAGTTTAAGACAGGTTAATGCTACAAGCCTAATACATGTATATGTAACCCTGCTCCTAACCAACACACCAAAACAAATCATAATTTGATTTTTGATTTTGTATCATGAGGAACACCCACACTGTTTCAATGACAAAGATATGCTAATTGAGGTATATGTTGACATATTAAGAATGCCTTAAAGGCACCAAATCGTTATAATAAACAAAAGCTAAGAGTACCTATAAAATCACTTGGTGACAACAACTGTCTGTTTTATTAATTATCTTATCATACATGTATAAAATAACACACTAATGTTTATTCCCTCATGATATGAATATTTAATCTATTCGATGATATGTATTGCAGACTATTTCTTACACCAAAAAGAAAGGAGTCGAAACAGGTCTGTACCTAAAATGGAGTGGGACCACGAGATCAGCGGTAAACACGGCGCATGGGTGCACGTACTGGGTCTTCATGATTGACGGATCAGAATGTGCTGATCCTGGACGCATCCGGTTCACAGAGTTTAATCACGAGTCTAGAAACCACTTGAAACACACGGAGTGTAAGTTCTTTATTTCTGTAAGTGTTTAGTAGCATAAGTATGTGTAAAAAAATGGATAGCTTGTTTCCAATTAAAACATGTTATTTAACTTCATGTTTGACGACAGCAAATGTGTCTGTACTTGTTGCTATATTTTCTGGATTTCGTTTTCTATTATTTGAATACTCATGTCATTTTTTAAACACAAATAAGCATATCGTAGCAATTAAAAAAAATCTAAAAGCCATAACAGAAATTCCAAAACAAAGTTATTTATGGTAACGTAAAGGTACATGCATATTCATGGACATTACATGTAGTACTCTAAGAGTATGCGCTGTGCATCAGTGAATTGAGGACATATTTCAACGGCATTAAATTTCTTCTGTTATTAATTTCACCAATCTTTATTTTTCTCTTAGTTTTCGGTATCTGTAATAACATAGCAGCCGGAGTGAGATCAATTTCTCTAGCAACTGTTAGATGTAGCGCAGATCGAAGTAACTATGTTGGATGGAGAGCTAGAAGCAGGATAACCGTGGCCGAAGTAGAATACGGCGTTGGCTCTGGTAAGAAGACAACGGATTTTTATTGAAATAAAAAAAAAAATGTGAGAATCGCTGTTGTGGAATTTTAAGCCTATGTGATGATGACTTAATCTTTTCTCCCTAAGTCCATGACCTACTGCCTCATTAATATTCATCACAAGTGCTAAGAAATACAAAAGAGAAACAAAAGGTGCCTAGAACACCTTTTGTTTCAGTGTTCGGATAGCGGCTCACCACTACATAATTTACCATAATCTCCACCGTTTAGTAAAGGAGATATATACCATGATTATACCTGTAGACTAAAGTTTCCGACAGACCCGGACAACGGGAGGAGGACGTTGATCAATGCTATTCAAAAGGGCTTAAATGTTGCGCATCTGCCGACACTAAAGTTCCCTTTCGCATTAGGTTAACGAGTTCTTTGATTTCATTGTTATCAAGAACCAGAGAGAGAGAGCAAACTCAAAGAGAAACTCGTTGTTAAAAGTCATATAGTCACCGTTTCTATTCTAGGCTGAATACTGCAAACTTCTCATTTATGTTTTAGGTGCCTGCGCCTCGCTGTCTACATTTAACATTCAATATCTGAACAAGTACTACTACGCTTACACAGGAAGTGCAAATGCCTATATTGTGAGTATTAATAATAATAATGTTAAGTCTTACAACTAAAAGTTGGATTTTACAGGTAAGTTTTAAAAAAGTGATAAAAGCAACTAAAACACATTATTACAGTAAAACATGAATTCACTGATAAAAATATATAATCTGAACTGCTTCTTTTAAGTAGTTCCATAAAAGAATTCAATTAATATTAAAATATTAAATTAATCAGTTTCTTCAAAATAATTCGATCAATAACACAAAATAATGCAATTATTAAAATATTCTATTAATCAGTTTCATTGTTCATTAAAATTCCTTAGGGTCCATGGGATAAAAGCCTTTGCATATCTAACAGTTCTAACCTTTGGGATATAGTAGTTCTAAGAGTGTTTCAGAGAATGCCAATGTTCTTTAACTTTTCGTAATAATTGGTTAAATCTGTGCTTTTCCATACACATGCTTGTAAACATTTTAAGGCATTCGTCGTTGCCACTGATTTGCAAGGGAACAGAGTTGGTTTTTTTTTTAATGCTTCGGTGGACGAATTGTTTGGATACATGCAGTTGAATTTTGATTATGGTACGAAATACTTCACTTACAATGTACGTTAGTGTTGGTTTAAACCTTGGGCACAGCAATTAACCATACATGATTGGGAGTGACAACAAGGAGGGCCTTAACAAAAATGACTAAAAATAGCCCCACATTTTGCTTTTTCTCTTCCACCAATACAGGTAGTGGTGTAATTAGTTGTGCAACTATCTTCTAGAGCGAGACATTCCGGAAGAGGGCCAGTGATACAGCACTTGTCATTCATTATTCTGGAAATTTGTATGTGTCCGGAAGCCCCGCCTGTTCGCGATGGTACTTTAAGTTTAATGGAGCAGAATGCCAAAATCCAGGCACTGTCGATATGGTCTTCTACGTGCAAGGAGATAGCATGTTTCACAGGGGATATGCATGTAGGTTTTTTAGGAGAGAGAGAGAGAGAGAGAGAGAGAGAGAGAGACTAACATTAAGTTAAAAAAGAAAGCATATGTTTGTATAACACTAGAAGTCTATATAGTATCAGGTTTGATTATAATTACTTAACACATCACATGCAATGATAAAATTTTCAATGTTTTATCGGAGAATATTGAACGAGTTTGGAGAATGGCTTTTTCATAACGAGACTAACATTGATTCAAAACTACAATCATCTATGTATAGCCTGTGCAATGATTTTCATCCTCAGTACACGGACTATGTGAAGGACTTGCGGCAGGGACGGTTACGGTTTCCCTTCACGTTGGAGCCTGTTACGATAGCTATAATGCAGGCCATCCCCATACCGGTTGGAATCAAGAGAATATACTGATCATGGAGGAGTCGCGTCTTGGCAATGATATAAGTGCTGGTGAGTGTTCATTTATATTTGCACAGGCCCTCTTCACATCGAAAGTTATATCTCAGCGATATAGCTGTGTTTTGAAAGGTTCTACAGTCTAACTGCGTCACGAGAGGGGTGGACTTTACTTCCCAGCACAGATTACTTTTCTCTTTTGATGATTTCGGGGGACACTTTTACGCACTGTGAGAGCATGGAAGAACGTACTTCCAAAGTAAAGCCTCCGACACACTTATTCGGAATCAGCAGTAATCAGGCAGAATGAACCGGAGTGAAGAATTTTCAAGATTCGCACCAAATTCGGGAAGAAAAAACAAGTGACCTAAATTCTTGTAAGATTACTGTTGGAATACTCAGTATGCGCTTCGAACCCGCCTGGGATGATTCGTGCACATTTTGGGTGTATTAGCCCTCAAATGCAGTTCGAATGTAGTTGAACACACATTCGAGGGAGAACCGAAATGGCAAAACACTTCAAATCCTGCCAGAATTAGCCAGAATGCAACTCGAATGCATCTCGATCCTATTTCAGCCAGCAATCGAACTACAGCGCATTCTGAGTATTCCAACGGCATTCTTACAAGGATTTAGATCAATTTGAAATTTCTTCCCGAATTTAGTACCAATTTTGAAATTTAGTCATTCCGCCTGGTTCTGCTTGATTCCTGCTGATTCCGAATAAGTGTGACGGGGGTTTTAGCTGTGTCTATAAGGTACAGCAATCGATGTATAAATCCTGTACGCAAACTACCACGACTGAAAAGCACAACCACGATATATAAAGCACCATCAGGTATGACGTGTCACATGTGCTGGTCAGTAATAAAGCACAAATTACACACAATTTTGCTTCTTCTCATCCTATCTTGAATCTTTCCAGTTCTCACCCCAAGTGGTCACGCATATCGTCTCCCAGTGGTGAACAGACAGCACGGGTGGTGGCTCAGCCTTAACAACGGGAACAATAATGCACTCATCAAGGTGAGCTAAATGTACACGGGCGTTTTGGGTTATTCAATGAACTGGCGTATTGTGACGTCATTGTGACGTAAGTTTTTGCTTGTTGATTATGATGGTGTGCACTCAGTTGGGATTTTTCCATATTTTTCTTCAGGCTTTCGTGTACAACAAAATATATTCGGACAGTGGCATTAATGTTATCTGGAGTTTCAACTGTCGTATCCTTGGAAACCCAAATTGTGGGCGCTGGTACGTGACCTTTAACGGAACTGAGTGTAATAATCCGGGCAGTATTGAGAGAGTTATGTACGAGTTAGGACCTTCAGAGGCCCACTGGCATCAGCCTTGTGTAGGTAAGTGTGTTTTGTAATGGTTTCCTCATTGTCTCGTAGAGACCTAGCTTACGCCAAGCATGTCCTTTTTTCTGTCATACACTCCCATGAACTCCGTAACACAGACCTAAAGTTTCTTTTCACTGTGGAATTGTCTGACTTATTAAACCCTACATTTCGAGAGAGACATTTTCTCATAGGTTAAATGTTCGTTTTACATCATTTCATTGGTCGATCCAGTGAAATATCACCTTTCCCATTCTTAATCGAAAGTTTGGGGTTTTTCTTTCAGTGGATGGAATCTGCCACGACATTCCAAGCGGACCAACAAGTGTTGAGTTGAGAACAGCGCCTTGTGCTGGTTATTCAGGCCATGGAATGTACACAGGGTGGCAATCCAGCACTAACGTCATTGTCGAAGAAGTGTTTGTAGGCGTTTGAATACCATTTTGGAAAATTCTCAAGTTCTGAATCTAACTTTCTGATTGATGAATGGTATAAGCTGTTTATAAAATGCGGCATCGTGCTATGTGTACTTATTAAAGCACACACCACCGATGCATTCGGACGCATTTATAATTTAATTAAGATAACGTATGTATTCATTCTTTATATTTTCCCTGTGATTGAATATTATTGGATGTGGAGTATTGGTCCTTTAGGTCTATGTTTAAAATGGGTATTTTATAATTTTTGTCCAAAATACGTTTGAATCATATGGTATAATAGACTGGTTCCAGGGAGTATGGTATACAAACTCGGATAAGGTTTTTGGTCAGTGGTTTCTGCATCCTTCATCCCCATTATATACATATCTGGCGGGTAACAATCCTGTATCCTTGGGCATTTATTAGCGATAAAAAAAAGATGGCCGCCAATGCTATAGGAAAGGGTTATATATGTATGGGCAACAACAACTTCAAGGGAAATATAGTGTCTATATAATCATCCTAGCAACCTGACTATAAATCACTGTTGAACCAGCGAGATAACCTCAAAAACAGCCATTTTAGAGCTTTTCGCTGGAATTTGATTTATTACACTTGCACATAAAAAGTGTACATGCAAGCAAAAGGTTATCCACACTGTTTAATTTACTGGGGAAATTTATTTTTGTAACAGTCTGGTTATAGAAACCCCGTATCAACAAAGAGTTTTCTATCTGCTTCAGCAATGAAAGTCACTCTGCTCCTTATCCTGGAAAACAATCTGAATTGTATATGCTTAGTTCGGAAACCATCTGGGACGGTTCCTGTTAGGGCAACGAATAATCATTATAAGTAAGACTGAGCTATCAAGAATTTTAAAATAAAGTGACATTAAAATATTGCAGATATTGCAATCTAAATGCTCCACATTTGGTGTTCTCTTGGGAGTTTTTGTAAATTCATTCTTACCGTATTTGGCACATTGTTATTCTGAATGTTTCTGAGTTTGTATAGATGTGATGAACTGTATATTTAAACAACATTCCATAAGAAACAAGTGGTTTATCCTCCAGTACCTTTGTTTCAAACCTTTATGTTTACGTATTTTGATGTAGGTACATAGCAAGTTTACGAAGTCATGGGGGGAATTGTAAATATACTGTTATTCAAACTTGTGTCTCCATTTTTCCTTGTAGACTGTATATGTATTATATGGGCTTACAACTTAATGTTTGCTTTAAGGTTGATTATTTGAGACAAGTGTATTTCAGTGTATGCAGTGTGCACGTTTTACGATATGCTGACTGAAATTATATTTTTTCCAATCAACTCTTGAATAAATCAATCAATAGGCGTACTCTTAATATACGTGTGGGTGACTTATTAAATAATGTTTAATATAAAAGGTAAATGTGTTTAATTAAAAGAAAACAAGTAATCATTTTCAAAAATCGGTAATTCTACGTGTCGTTTAGCTTATGCACCAGTGGCATTTACTATTTACCGCCTAACGATGTCAGATGCATTGTTCTGATTGATTTTTTCTAAATCATTGCGATAATTGACGCCAATGTGATTGGAATTAGGGAACAACTACTGCACTGGACTACCTACACCGAAATATATCGATTTTGAGTGCAATCATGGGACAACTACTACATTCAATTACCTTTAGCCGAAAGATACAAATTTTGCATCTACTGTTATCTGTATAATCTGTTCTGGGGCACACTCTTACCTAACCTGCTCTACCTGATATTTACCTATTCTTTTTCTTCAGAGGTCGGTTTTAGCAAGAAGGATCTTTGGGACAGCTATAAAACCTTTATACATATAGCTATAGTTATAAATCATTCTTACTATTAGTGACAATACATGTAGTGCATCTCCTTAAATGGCCCTCGACCCACAAAGATACGCACACGCACACCCCCAAACCAAGATCGCCCCCCCCCCCCTTACATAACTCTGTTAATGGGATACAGCCTGTACATGTAATTACTCACTCAATTCTCTGTGGGAACGGCGCTCTACAAAGATAAGACTTCCCCAATCAAAATTTGGGTAAATATTTATTCCGTATCCAAGGTTTATGAACAGGTAATACTTTAGTTTGAGTTTACTAAAACCGGAGAGAGCTCACGGACAAAATAAGGACGCCAAAGGTAAAGTGCTATTGACAGGCTTCTAACATCATCTTTTTTTAATCACGTGTCATATTAAGCAGAATACACAATATCTATGGTACAGGGCTTATTATAGCCAAACTTAATTTAATCGTGTTCAAATTAAACATGTAAACACGTAAGCAGTGGCTCATCTTATTTGTCACGCTGGATTCGTAAAGACAAAATGTGTTGATGTATTAGCAAAAGAAATTTAACAATACTCTATATTTTTGTCGTAATCGTCAGTTCGTTACTCAGAAAAACCTTCAAAATCTTGAAAACCTAAATTTTCAGCAACATGTCTGTTGCAAGCCAGCAGAGAGAGAGGATGATTCGTAGGGGAAACGAATCACATATTTTGCCGGAAAGAGTCCGCTCTCTAATCTGGGTTTTGAAGTTTGCACTTCAATTAGTTTGCCATCTTTACTATCGCTGATTAATGCAAGTATTTCCATAATAAAATCCAGAGTAAAGGTTTGCCCCAAACCACGAGTAATTATATTGTGAAGGTTATACGACTCTCTAATTCAATTCCCCGTAAGTTAGGCAAGATAAATAACGAACACCAGTTTCAAGTTCTTCGTCAGAAAGCATTGTTAATGTACTCAAAGCTGAAATACGGATGCAAGATTCGCTGCCATTCAAATTTTAAATTGGGGCAACTGAACGTAAGATTACCATCTACGAAACTATCGTCTGCCTTTTTCCGTTTTCCTCTTTCTCCGTTACATGAATGCATGCGACTTTAAGACGTTTTTAGCTTTGGAATGAAATGTCTAAAAACGGAGAAATCAGGGAAGAAAGGGGTTTATTTTTTATTTTTTATTTTGTATATTTTCTTTTCGTTGTCTGATGTTTCTTTCGATGTGACATACAAAAAAGGCAAACAGTCTCAGATCACCTCCAGAAAACAAGAAGGCAACGGCTGTTTGAAGGGCAACACTGCTTTTGGGCGTGGTTGTTTTACTATCACAATAAGATAAACACAGAATAAGTGGGACACATTCAACCTTGTCACATAAAGTTATCAATAGCTATAAGAAAAGGGTGCAGTTATAATAATAATAATAATAATAGTTGTTGTTGTTGTTGTTGTTGTTGACACTTCACACAGTTTTGTACATAATTTCTAACTAAATATCTTTTTACAGTACGGGGCACTACTTATACTTAAAGTAGGAGGACTGCTGCTTGCAGACTTTGTCCTATAGCAACACCCTAACTCTTCTTTTGTTCACGTCAACTGATTTATCATACCTTATCAAGAGTCATTAATCTACACATTCTTAATGGGAAGTTGTTATCGGTCTCTTGTGAGGTTTAATGGGTCCAATACCATACTAGTGGTACTTCGTAGTGGTGTGCAAACACGATTTTATATGTTGTAGTAACGTGGATTTCTCACTGGCACGACAACTTATACTCAGTTTGAGAAGGCAGCTGTGGGTCGCGTGGTGACGCGCCTTAGATTGGTGCCTGTTGTAAATTATACCTATTATATCATTGAATGAAAAACTTGAGAGGCCCCAGTGAATTCCATTTAAGTCAAGGAAGTTAAACCTCATCACAAAAGCATATTTCTTCTCGGTGGGGTATTTTACGACACCGTGGTACTATTTACGAAAAAAATATTATTTTTTGGTAGTTACAGAACGTAAGCTTTTAGAGAAATCTAAATACATTAAATACACAGTGCTGGAGATTAACACGCCTCCGCTTGTTTAAAACGTACTCATACAATCACCAGTTTTTCTGTCTTAAACGACTCCATCCTGTTTGAATAGGTTAAGTGCGATCTATTAGTGTCCCATTTATTTGTTCTTTACCTATTTATTGTACCACCAGCGTTAGCGCTGGCGGTACACATGGTTTTAGTCCCGTCCGGTCCGTTCCGCCGGCTCCGCCGGCTCCTGCGGCTCCGCCGGCTCCGCCGGCTCCGCCGGCTCCGCCGCCATGTTACCGTTACCGCTTCTCCTCCTAGACGGTAAGGGCCCCCATACCCATCTCTTGGATTTAGGTCACCTATAATCTCAACTCGTTCCACGTAAAATTTGGGCCTTGTTGGTATTGGGGTCTAGGTGTGGCACTCATTGCAATGCACCCTTGTCCAAAAATGGCAAAATTAAATGCTAATTATCTACCCTACGGAAGGAATTATGGGAAAAATTTCTACAGACGGCTTTCCAAAAGTCATATGTGTAGATTTCAAATATGCCCTTGGATTTGACCTTTGACCTTTATTTCAAGGTCAAACGGGCAAAAATTTTCAAAAAAATGAATTTTTTTACGAAAAAAAATTTATTTGCGCTGTTTTTCAGACACCACACAGACTTAACCAATAATATTATTGGAAGATGTTACCCTTCAGGTCATCTTTCATATCCGTAAATTTGGGGTCAATCGGTGCATTTTCACGGGAGTAGCGGCCATAAGATACCGAAACTGAAAACTGTCTCTAATTCAGGAACCGTTAATGCTAGAGACCCATTCTTTTTTGCATTTTGTAGAGCATGTAAAGCCCAACACTGGAGGTGGTCTCCGTTTTTTTGTATTCCATACGGTTTTCGAGTTACGCTGTATCAAAAAGTACATATTGGTGGTGAAAGCAAAATGTGCAGTACGGTAATGGATAATAAATTTTGAACTCTGGAAAAATAAAACATAAGGCTTGGCAAAGCAGACAACTTGTGGTCAAAAATGACATTATTTCATCAAATTTGAACTTCTGGAACTTCAGAGCACCTCCCATTTCAAGAATTTTTACCAAAATGACCTTTTCTTTATTTTAATTAATTTTTTCTGTAGGAAATTTATGGCACATTAAGGTAACTCCGAAATTATAACATTTAGTCCCTTATATCTCCAAAACTGGCAGAGATAGGTCCATAGTTACTATTGAAGTTGAATAGGAAGTCATATACTGGCAATCTTACTGTGACCTTGAAATTGACCTTTGACCTACTTTTCACCATAAATTGAACTTTGCAAATTTTGCTTCCCTTTTATCTCCAAAACTGGCAGAGATAGGTCCATAGTTACTATTGAAGTTGAATAGGAAGTCATATACTGGCAATCTAAATGTGACCTTAAAATTGACCTTTGACCTACTTTTCACCATGAACTGAACTTTGCAAATTTTGCCTCCCTTTTATCTCCAAAACTGGCAGAGATAGGTCCATAGTTTCTATTGAACTTGAATATGAAGTCATATACTGGCAATCTAAATGTGACCTTGAAATTGACCTTTGACCTACTTTTCACCATGAACTGAACTTTGGAAATTTTGCTTCCCTTTTATCTCCAAAACTAGCAGAGATAGGTCCATAGTAACTATTGAAGTTGAATAGGAAGTCATATACTGGCAATCTAAATGTGACCTTAAAATTGACCTTTGACCTTCTTTTCACCATGAACTGAACTCTGCTAATTTCTTTCTCTTTTAACTCCAAACCTGGCAGAGATAGGTCCATAGTTACTGTTGAAGTTGAATAGGAAGTCATATACTGGCAATCTAAATGTGACCTTGAAATTGACCTTTGACCTACTTTTTATCATGAATTGAACTTTGCAAATTTTGGTTCCCTTTTATCCCCAAAACTGGCAGAGATAAATCCATAGTTACTATTGAACTTGAATAGGAAGTCATATACTGGCAATCTTACTGTGACCTTGAAATTGACCTTTGACCTTCTTTTCATCATGAACTGAACTTTGCAAATTTTGCTTCCCTTTTATCTCCAAAGTAACGCTGTATCAAAAAGTACATTTTGGTGGTTAAAGCAAAATGTGCAGTACGGTAATGGATAATAAATTTTGAACTCCGGAAAAATAAAACATAAGGCTTGGCAAAGCAGGCAACTTGTGGTCGAAAATGACATTATTTCATCAAATTTGAACATCTGGAACTTCAGAGCACCTCCCATTTCAAGAATTTTTACCAAAATGACCTTTTCTTTATTTTAATTAATTTTTTCCGTAGGAAATTTATGGCACATTATGGTAACTCCAAAATTATAACATTTAGTCCCTTATATCTCCAAAACTGGCAGAGATAAGTCCATAGTTACTATTGAAGTTGAATAGGAAGTCATGTAATGGCAATCTTACTGTGACCTTGAAATTGACCTTTGACCTACTTTTCACCATGAACTGAACTTTGCAAATTTTGCTTCCCTTTTATCTCCAAAACTGGCAGAGATAGGTTCATAGTTACTATTGAAGTTGAATAGGAAGTCATATACTGGCAATCTAAATGTGACCTTAAAATTGACCTTTGACCTACTTTTCACCATGAACTGAACTTTGCAAATTTTGGTTCCCTTTTATCTCCAAAACTGGCAGAGATAGGTCCATAGTTACTATTGAAGTTGAATAGGAAGTCATGTACTGGCAATCTAAATGTGACCTTGAAATTGACCTTTGACCTACCTTTCACCATGAACTGAACTTTGGAAATTTTGCTTCCCTTTTATCTCCAAAACTGGCAGAGATAGGTCCATAGTTACTTTTGAACTTGAATAGGAAGTCATATACTGGCAATCTAAATGTGACCTTGAAATTGACCTTTGACCTACTTTTTATCATGAATTGAACTTTGCAAATTTTGGTTCCCTTTTATTTCCAAAACTAGCGAGATAGGTCCATAGTTACTATTGAAGTTGAATAGGAAGTCATATACTGGCAATTTACTGTGACCTTGAAATTGACCTTTGACCTACCTTACGATGAACTTAACTTTGATTGTACCATTTTAAGTTATATATATTTTTTGCGTATTTTGAAAATTCTTGTTGATTGCATTTTTATAGCTTGTCAAGCATAAGACTGGTGGCTGTGTCCCTTATTTTGTGTATGTGGGGGTCTATACGAATGCGCTTGCTCCAGCTGGTGGTACAATATTCGGAGGCGGTATCGCCTCTCTGATCCTCTAGTTTTAATCTATGTCTATTCCTTTGTGTAGCTTTCTCTTTGTTTTAACTTTATTGCCATATGCGTATGCGTGAGTATGGCATCTTACTTTGGCTAAACAATGGCCTAAAACACAACATAACCCTACATGTACCAGATATCTCGGCGACACACTGGAAGACTGTCAGAAAATAACGGTATCTCTGGATCCGCCCCTGACACAAGTTATCATACACAGTACATTGATAATTTTCCATATGTTCCAGCATGGCCGCCCCAGTAGTCACGATACAGCCAGGAGGTTCCATCCAGATCCCTCAGAACGTCCGGCCATGGTCTTCAGGACTTTGCGGATGCTTTGAGGACTGCGGCAGCTGTGAGTATTTGCACGGTTGTTGCTTTCTGTTTATTTATTTATTTATTTATTTATTTATTTATTTATTTATTTATTTATTGAGAGTGGCCATGGGTAAACAGAACCCGGTGTTTTATGGTACTGACGGTTACCCTCCTCTTGTCATAGGGTCCACGATTGAACTATAGGAGTCATGGTAGGGCTTGATGACTTTCTTTCTTTCTTGCTTTTTTTTTGGGGGGGGGGGGGGTAGGAGGGGGTGGAAAAATAGGCAACCAGTGTTTTTCTATTGCTCCGTGATGCAATGCCTCACCCGGATATGAGGATATGATCAAAGGCAGGATCCACCAAACAAAAAACGTTTTATAACGTAACCATAACGTTACCATGACGTTACCCTGAGACTATTAAAAGATTAGGCGGTTTTTCTTTCATGTACGTCCGCCATTTTTAGGTCACCGGCTTTGTAAAGCCTGGCTTAATTCGTTGAGAAAGACAAAGAAAAAGTTTTTTTTCGAAATTAGACTAGGGCTCTTTCCATAAGATCGTCCCTTCCAATGCCAGTGCCAATCCGGTAGGATTCTAACTCTTTGGACAGTATGTATCAAAGTTATCTACTCTTGTACACAATTGTAAACTGTTCTGAACACTAAAGCATGTTTGATGAAGGGATTATCATCTGGGCTCGGACGTGTAGTACTCTTGTGAGTTAAGCCAGTGTTTCTTCAAACGGTCCCAAAACGGCTGCACTAGCGATAAGAACCCTGTTTGCATTTTTCTAGAGCACAGGGAGCTATAATAGGGAAAGAACAAAAAGCTACATGTCTCTAAAATGGCACCAAAACAATTACAAGTTTCACACAGTTGCCCACTTGAACTAAAACAGTGGGACGGTTCGAGATCAAGGACTTTTATTATTTTACTCTGGTCTGTATTTTACTAGTACTAACGACTGTATATTTGTAGCCTATATTAAGTTGTCCAAGGGTGCCAAGGTGTCCAGCGAGGTCACTTTGTTTTGAGACCCCATTGGAGCCTGGATAAAAAAAGCTTCACAGGAAACACAATTTCTTGGTTTATGTGTTGGAGTCAGAGGAGAGACTACGAGGCTCTGAGCTAAAATTAATCAGATGGGATTAGGAAAGAGTCGGCTCAATCTTGATCCACCTAACTTGCATGTAAACACGTTCACTGTAAACACATACAAACCCACGCACTGAAAATCCGACATTGAATCGTATTCTCTGTTGTGAATTAACAATTTTCGCACCAAAAATCAAGGTTGTCATTTTTCCCTCATCAGGTATTTGCGCCATGTTCTGCCTGCCGTGCATGCTGTGTCAACTGGCCTCAAGGCTGAACGAGACTTGCTGCGTGCCTTACTGCTATGGGCAGATGGGCGTGGCAGCCATGCGAGTCAAGCTGAGAACCATGTATGGGATA
This sequence comes from Lingula anatina, assembly GCF_051362555.1. Lineage (NCBI taxonomy): Eukaryota > Metazoa > Brachiopoda > Lingulata > Lingulida > Lingulidae > Lingula > Lingula anatina. The sequence continues at coordinate 18,178,176 of NC_141773.1, read as the reverse complement.
CAGGTGGGTGGTCGTTTGAAATCTAGAATACTTCAACTGACTTCAGACTCAGGGGCGGATTTAGGCCGTCTTCTGGGTCTTCCGGAAGACGGTCAGATTTTTAAGTTTACATTGACGGGTATCTTATATTTTCTGTCGGAAGACGGTCAAAAATTGAGGACAAATTAACAAAGATAATTTGGAAGACTGTTAGAAAATATCTCTGGATCCGCCCTTGCTTCTGACGATGGAGGTACGGAATTAGACGAGTTTAGCTAACGGTGCCCTCTTGTTTATTGCCAGGATGAGGACAATTACAGTAAAATCATGTTTTCTTTACTTTGAGTATGGGTTATAGTCCTAGTGGTAGGGTTAAGAATTTAATTGGATATTTCAATATAGAATTTTTCTCAAAGGCGGGGATGCATTTGAACATCTTTACAAATAATTGTCTGACTGTTTAAAATAATTCTATGACATTTTATCATGATATGGCTATGTGCATGAGAAAATGTTAATCTTTACAGTCACATTTATTTCGCCACTACAGTTCTTATTTGGCGAAATTATTGCTCTCAATTCCAGGGTTCCATTTGTGGTGACATCTGCGCCACCTGTTGGTGTGGACCTTGCGTGGCTTGCCAAATGTCACGTGAGCTGGATGCAATGGGCTTGTAAGCAGACGACAGCCAATGAAAACAGATTCAGCGAAACACCATCATTAAAATTTCAAACATTCCGACCAGTATCACATTTGTTGATACCTAACGACATTCCAGAAATATAACTGCAGCAGTGATTATGATAACGCTTACTGTGCTATTGATTTGATATGAACATTATATGATTTAATTTTTTTACCTGTATTTCCTCAAGAATTACTTAGATTTCTTAAAAACTGTTAGGACTAGAAATGATATATATTTTCAGTGAATTTCTATTTTCTATCTTCAAATGATTCAATACACAATTTAATTTTTACTGCTGTTTTTCATAGTATCATTTATTTATATGTTCAAACACGTCCGCATAGCCTGCGTCTAATTATTTACACCTACAGGTACCAGGGTGGTGAGTAAACCAACTGACACGTAACCGGCCTTGCTTTAGTACGTGCACATCAAATGCGGTTTACCATTCGATATCAAAACAAGACTCTTTTTTAGTCACCTGACGCCTTTCTATCAGTGGCACTTGTCTATATTTTGACAAAAGCGACAGAGCTGAGTCTAGACAATGCCTAGCAACGGGAACGTTTATATTGTTACGCGCATTTTTTTCTATTAGGTTTCAATATGGTTCTTTAAAATAATCGTGGACCCAAGCCAACCGAAGTTTGGAAGAGAGATAAACAGGGGCTATTTACTGATAGTATATTTGATTAAATTTGAGCAAGGCTTCAAGATTTTAATTGGTGAATTTGATCACATTTCCATTTGATGACTTAAAATGAGTGCTAATATCCGAGATGAAGACCAAGTCTTATATACATGTATATGTACAGCTACAAAGCAAAAGTAAAATGTATATGAGTATTCGGTTGGAAACATGATTTGAGGTTTGTTCAAATACGCATACAGAATATAGGTCGACTTTGTGAAAGGGCGAATGCGTTTTCAGCATAAGGGATAATAAGTAACATATTGTTATGTCACCAGAACTCATGACGCATGATAAGGGCTGTGTTTGTATCTATATCAGTTGGGCGGTATAGTAGGCCCTACTAGTATCTAGGAGGTGTTGATATGGACGTACTGAAATATTACTAAAGCCCCACAGGAAACATGAAAAAAATGCGTATGATATAAGAAACTGTAGCCGAGATTTCCAATAGGAATAAAAGCTAAAAAGTTTTCGATACAAAAATTATGCATGATACAGATTTGAATAGTTTTCACTTTAAATCACCAGGAGTTTTTAAAATTATATAATTAGGCAGACGTTACACAAAATGTGTGTGTCGCTGACGGGGCCTCAGAGATCAGCTTTTTGTGAAGTGATCGGAATCCCAATATATGAGGCTTACCTCGAACAGGAACGGCGAAATATGAGACCCGCAAAAACAGGTTTTGTTTTGGCTTGACGAAAGAGTAACCCTGATCAGTACGTGATTTCAGGAAAGTAGTTCATGTATTGTTCAAGCTGGGAGTTGTTTAGCCCGAGATGAGATAAGAAATTCGAATTGTGACGGTTGCGACAAAACGCACTCATGGAACTCTGTAGCATCACTAACGCACATCACTATCAAATGTGTCTTTACAACACTTTCTGTTTTACCGAACACTTTGATATAAGTTGGACATTTTGATCGTGACCGAGTTTGTATTAAGCATCGTCGTCCAAGTTCTACCGGGCTGTCCGAACTGGCCCCGGTTTTACAAAAAACATTTCGAGCCAGTATACTGGGAAAAATGTATCATTAATGTCAGGTCATAGGCAAACCTTTGAATGAACTTTTTATTTTAATCATATTTTTTTTTTAATTTGCCGAACTGTCCTATCATCAAAGAAACACACATTATCTAAAATGATTAGCATACTCGTGGTATCCTTCAGACGGGAAAAATGATTTATTCCCGCCTCCTCCCCACGTGCGCAATATCATGTGCACAAGCAAACGCACACACGATTTACATTTTCCCCAGCGTGTCACTTTAGGTGATAAGGATGCTCCGGCATATTAACCTTAAAAAAATAGAACCTAAAGTGCATCCCATGTAATGTTGCACAAAGAAGATAAGAAAACTGAATCTGAAGTCAAAGACAAATATTTATCTTCCCAACGAAGAAACAGGATGTAGGGAAGCAGTGTGTAGTCAACGGAAAGGAAGCACAGTCGGACCAACAAAGAAACAGGTGGTTTTTCATACATTTTCATCGTCTTCGTGTGTGTATTGTTTGTAAGACTTTGCTCTTACATAAGTAACAGTTTTTTTATAAGTAAGGAGAACTTTGGTCTATTTTTGTCAATGTACGTTGCGTTTTCCAGAGTGTTGGCACTACATACTTTATATGACTGAATGGTTTTATAAAGCATCGAAATTCGTTGTTATTCCGGCTGAAATCAGTGCAGAGCTCATCTTCGACTGACTAAAGTACGAAATCTTTAACTCAGCTTAAATACAATATTCATAGCAAGTGATTTATATGAGAAATATTTCAAGTTAGGTTTTATTTAACACTTATTTTTTCCAGCATGGAAGCCCCCGCGACCGTAGTAATGATTCAGCGAGAAGAACCTGTCCAGATCCCTCAGAATGTCCGGCCATGGTCTTCAGGACTCTGCGGATGCTTCGAGGACTGCGGTAGCTGTGAGTATTGGTTTATAGCTAGTGTTAAGTTGAAAAGGGTATTTAATTCAAGACCGAATAAGTAATGACTAACTGAAATATTACAACTGTTGATTAAAAAAGAAAATTTGGCTATTTTTGATTTTTCAAAGTCCAGTATCTTCAATTATAAGAAGGAATAAATATAATAATTAGCGCCACTGAGTGACAGTTCTGAATATATAAATATCAGGATGATGACCAGAATTAAAGGATACGCTCAAATAATCCGATCATTTATGAAAAAATGCAATCGATTTATGTATTGAAAATTCATTTAATATCTTAATCATTCTTATTAATATGCATCTTACTCTCCTCATCTTTTTAAGCTGTGAAGTTTATTGAACATTTTGTGCATTTTAGACTCTAAACAAATATATATTTTCACACACTTATGGATTAAACACAAGGAGGGCCACGGAAGCGTGGAAAGAATTCACATCCTCTATTGACCCCTCCCACTAAAGATCCCCTCGCGGCGACATAGACAACCTGCGAGAAAACGAGTATTTAGTTCATTTTTCAACACTGTGATGAATATAATTGGTTGTAATGTTAATTTCAGTCACTCTTTTACATTTGTCTTAGGTATCTGGGCGACGTTTTGTATAATGAGTTTGTTATGCACTCTTGCTGCTCGTTTACGCGAGACTTGCTGCATACCGTATTTCTATGGTCAGATGGGCGTGGCAATGCTGAGGCTCAAACTGAGGACCATGTATGGAATCCAGGTACGCCTTCGTCTCATTCGGAAAGCCTCGGGTGATACCGCGTCTTTTCCGGTAAAGCTACGGAATTATCCGATGCTTGCCGATTGGTGTTCTCCCGCTTAATAGTCAAGTAAAGCTGGCACAGGCATAAATCGCAGGAGACTACTTCCCAATGTTTAGTGGTATTTGAGTATGTACAGCTGTGTATCTGTGTGATAGTAATGGGTTTTGAGGAATTATTATTTTTATTTGAGAGAGAAAGAGAAAGGGGGGCAGAGGAAAACTTTATTATTTCTACGTTTTCTCCATAAGCATTCTTTAAATCGCTGCGCCTTAAATGTTTTGTGGGACATACTATGCTGATTGCGAATGCAAACAAAAAAGGAAGGTCCCTTTTGCTGAAAAGTCCATCTTGTACATTGATATAAGATAGTATAACGACGGAATTTCTCTGTAAAATAAAAGTTTGTAAATATTTTTCAGGGGTCCATCTGCGGCGATATCTGCGCCACCACTTGGTGCCTACCATGTGTCGCCTGCCAAATGTCACGTGAGCTGGACACAGTGGGTGTGTAGAGCAGACGACATCAACGAATCGCTCCATTCAGTTTCAAGTATAAATGGTGAACTCCTGAGTTGAATTTATCACAAACAAAAAAATGTCAGAATATGACGAAATATGAATGAAAAGTAGAGTTTCTCTCCTCCTGTATTTTGTAATTGCATAACCACGCTATGCTTCCTGACAGTGGCATATATATTAACATTTGAACGGAGGGGTTTTTTAGATAAACTGATATATATTTCCCAGCTGGATCTCCTGAGCTATCTAGAACACAGAGATACCAGTCGGACAAGTTTCTGTGATACCGTATCAAAGTAAACTCACTGTAATCTTTTACCGTTGGCAACACAGTCATAACACAGCCAAGATAAGAGTCGCTCTCTTTTCCGCTGGTGTGATTTTGATCCCATTCCTATATATAGACATGGTCTTTGAATAGTGAGGTAAATATGATTGATTAAACGACTAATACAAAGTTAATTTTTTAGTAAAAACATGACATTTGCCATGACCCAATTGCCTTCGTTTCCCTTCGAGGAAGCCATAATTCTCTCTCTCCCTCTCTCTCTCTGTTTATACCATCATCAAACCATGTAAAGCAACAAGAAGTACATACCTTGAATTAAAAAGTTTCTTCCATAAAAGCAGTATTTATTGCGTAACTAGGTCTTAGAGAGCCGTCTGAGAACTACAGGTTTAGCACGGAGGTTGAGTCACGACGTTTAGGACTTCACATGGTCTTCCATCGCGTCAGTAAGATCCTCAGTTTCAGCATAGACACTGAACATTACTAATAATATACCTCCAACAAACGTGATCTCTGTTGCTGGAAACAGCATGGGTATGGTCGAGATAGAGATACATTTTGAGACTGCCAAGGCACAGGTGTCAGGGGAAGATCCAGGATTATTTGTGGGGGGGGGGGGGGTGCGGATGCAAGGCCGCCCCCCCCCCCCCCCCCCCCCCCCCCTTGGCGTGGAGTGCGGGGCCCTACAGCACAGAAAAATTATTTTTTTTATGGCGAAAGGTGCCATTTGGCTCTATGATTCAGCTAGCCAAAATTCTAATTTCAAGAGGGCACAATTGGTGTGATTTTATTTTCAGGAATCGAAAGGGGTGGGGGTCAAGACCCCCCCTAACCCACCAAAAATCCGCCACTGGGTTTCATGGACATTTTAGAAGGTTTACATGATAAGATCACATTAAATTTGAAAAAGATAATTATTAAAATAAATAGATATAATGTCAAAAAATAGTGATTAAAATGAAGAATAAGACAGCTACTATGAAACTCACGGTAAAAGACGAACGCGACATGGGTCGTGTCAATCTCGCATCTATGCAGTTCAGTAAGTGGCGAAACAGACTCAACCATGTCATTTTCGGGTCTCAAAGCTCTGTAGTAAAAGACGAACGCAGCATAGGCCTTGTCAATTCCGCTGCTAATAATAACATACGGGCTTAATAACATACGAAATAGACACGGTGCATGTCGTTTTCGCATGTAAAGGGGCGTCCAAAAGACGCACGCGTAGGCTCCTATGGACCATGTTACATTTATTCCAAAGGTGAAGAAAGTTTATTTACCACATTTATGTATTTGGATGCGATAACCTAACCGACCCGGCTGGTATGGCAGGCCTTTTTTCCACGTATAAATGTACCGGTTCACTTTGACAACTCGATGTGAAAAAAGCCATCGTTAAATGAGAACGGATTTGGCTGCCCTGGTGATAGCAGAGCGGCTTCCCAGTGGCTACCATCTGATATCAGGCCCCCATTAAAATACTGCACAAAATCACAAACTTTCAACATTTTTATAAGACTGGGTTCTCACAGATTTAGATCGATCCATCTGGATCGACCTAATTCCCTTGGGTTCACGCTAAATTGCTGTCAGCTTCAGTTTATTACCCCCTTACAGCTTTTAGTAGGCGGGACAGGCATTTAAGCCGATTAAGCTGACAGCAATCCAGTGAGACTCCCCAGGGGGATAGATCGATCTAAATATCTGTGGGAATGGTCTCTAAGAGACTACTATAGCGCTCCCTGTGGTCAGATAGTACCCAGGGGTAATATACCCGGAGGTTCCCCCTCTATTACACCTTGGAGCGCACTCATACGCCATCAGGAGCGACAAACGGTGTGACTACTGCCTGAATTGAGATTGAACGTCCATTCCTTTTTTGCGTAGAGGAATGCTTGAAACTCTTCGACCGGCTCTGTCAGGGTGAAGTGGTGCTATTTGAACCCTATGGCCCCATGCCCATCTCCGTGTAGAGGGTCCTGCCTCAACAGTGTGCTAGGGACCTACTCATAAGGAGTGACACAGACGAATGTAACTCCACAATCATCCCTATGATAAAATACAGTCAAATGACGTAGACTTCCTCGTTTGACAGACTGGTTTTTATTCACAACAGACCCAAACAGAATCCTCATGGGCATTAATACCGTGTCGTTAACTATTTCTAATATGTACCTACACGCAAAATGGGCAAATGGCGATTTATATCTTAAACGGCCTGCTAAAGGAAGTAACTCCTCTGTGTCGGATTTTCTTAATTAAATTCTGCGCGCTACTTGTGTGCTAAAAGTGTCTAGGAAGTGGAACGCGCGTTTGGTTTTACGTTTAAGTACATTCCGTTCTGTCCATGCATCCATCACCTGTATACACATAGATTCATTGGTTGATAGATTCATTCATTCATCCATCCATCCATCGATTCATTCATCCATTCATTCATTCATTCATTTATTCATTCATTAATAAATGTCAACAAACATACATAAATGCAAGCTTGTGCTTTTTTAATCATTAATGAGACTGAAGATTAGGAGACACTACGCTAACCATAGCCTTCTGACGCTCAGTCCTCGGCAGTAAAAAAATATCCAAGGAAAAAAAACTGTTGTGCCGGGGATAGAATCTCCATGCATGAAGCGCAACAAAAACCTTTCTTTTGTGAGGGCGGAGGGATGACACAATCACAAACTGCCTACATGTAGTATTTTATGGCTTAAATCGTTAGCAAGTATTTTCCTCCTAGAAAAGAAAAGAAAGCAGGTGATTTCGGTAAGGATGAAAGTTAAGCCGTAGATGAGGTTTCTTAGTTTTAAACAGCAGCAGGAGTTGACTGCTCAGCGTGACTTCCCCCTACCGCTTATTATACACATACATGTATTGTAATAGTAACCTGACCCGGAAAAGGACAACAAGAAAATCATCGGACATTGCACAAGGTATCAGTCACAAACATAGAGAACAACAAAGCGAGTGTTCCAATGAACATAATGGAAATTAAAGTGGAGGTGAGGTCATTTAGTGGACCCCACACTTCCTCTTAAGACGGTCATGGAGGGAGACAGCATCTTGATTGTACTTAACAATTATACTTTAGAGGGATTCCAAAATTCATTGTTCTTAGAAGAGGTAGCCTTTTTGTGTATTTTATTTCAGAAGAATATGATCGCATATATAATGAAATAAAAATCTAATGTCAAAAATGTGTGCTAACCGCGTTGATACAAAGATATGTCAGAGTTTTGTTGAATTGTAGCAATAAAAATTAATTGGTTTCGCATTTCAATTTAAGATGTTTAGATCCACGTACATTTTAGAAATATAAATGCATAAGTGAAAAGTAAAGTCAGTGAAAAAAAAATTTCAAAAAATTGTCGTCTCTTTCAAAAATAAGGATCCCAGTTTCCTAAAACATACAGTGCTGTGACTTCTTTGGTGTATCTTTTATCTGACTAATATTTCTCCTTAAATTTGCAAAAAAAAAAAAAAAAATGCAAAGGACTTCTTGCATATTTTGCTAAATATCCCGCCCCTTTGCTGCATAGTTCAGTTATTTATTTTTTAAATTTTAATATGATAACCGTTATGCTAGAACCATCTCTCAGGGTATCCTCTGTGTTTTGCGATTTGTCTCCTGGTTGCGGGTTGAGGGAAAATCTCTCGTTTATCACCGTCGGATTAATTAAGATCGTCATCAAAATGTTAATGGCCTCGGTTATCTATTCCATCTCATTACCCAGTACAGCGTGACGCAGGAGAAATAGCCACTCGCAGTCGCTGATGAATCTTTGAGATATTGCAGTGGATTGTTTCTTGCGGTTGGTCATCTTGACCGGAGCGTCGTATAAATACTGACCGCTCGCCGTTGGAGGTACATTCTCCACTTTCAGCAGAGCCGACACATTGTACGCTGACCTAATAGGGTGAGTAACAGCTGAATTTCATTTATAATATAGTCAGGTATCTGAAAAGTCTTTACTGTAAGTCATACCTGTGATCTATACTTAAAAAAACTGCTTTCAGAACAGCGGACCAACTAGTCCACGGGCCAAATGCGGCAACCGACGAAAAAGCTTGCCGTCTAATTCACTAATAGACATTGAATAGATTCCCCCTGGGGAAGTTTTTATTTAACCCGTGGACTAGTTAGTCCGCTGTTCTGAATGTGTGAATGCGGCCAAAGTCACCGTTACAATAGAAAGTATTTTATTTAGAATTAACTAAACGCACGCAAATTTCATTGGTTTAGCCTTGGTAACATGAGACTGGCAAAGTTACATACAAATTAGATACAGTTGATAACTGAACAAAGTTTTTCTTGATATTTATTCTAAATTATTCACAGGTATCACCTCTAGTTTCGTATGATAGTAAAATTGGCATCTTATAGGTTCGGCCAAACTTGAAGGTTTCTATTACGAGAGTGCGATTCTTGACGGAAAGTTAAAAACAAGAAATTCTTAAAGTTTAACAAACATATAATTATTTCTTCATACATTTAAAATAAAAATTGCAATATGAAATAGATTTTGAATATAGAAACGCTATGGATCTTCTAAATGTCAGTAACATAGCTTCTTTATCTTTTTATTCCCTATTTATAGTATTCTGTAAATGATTTAGACCCACCATCTAATGATTTATGGAGTATGATCTGTGGTGTATTGAAATGTTGTATTCAAATGGTGCCATTCTCTCCTTGCCGTGAACTTTAAGCTACATGTATGCGACATGTACCTTCGTGTGTTTTTGATCCAATCTCTAGATCTACCACGAAAAAGCGAGCGTTAAGTTTACATGGAAACAACCCCCCTCTCACTCCCCGAACACTGCTTCCGTCATGCTTTAACTAATACGGTGGAATTGAAAATTAGATAAATCTATTTTTTTTTATTTTTTTATTTATAATTTTAAAGTTTTTGTCCTGCTTTCTATACCCTATACCCCTACCCCGTTCTCTGAACCCCCTTGACCACAGAGTAGTCTTACAAAAAGAAGTTTATATTATTTTTTTGGCAGTCAGTTTACAATTCTAGGATCCATCCCTAGGAAAACCAAAATTAACAGCAAAAATGTAGTGTGGGGGAGGAGGGGGGGGGGGTGTTCTCGAACTAATTATATAATCCTCTTAAAATTAAACCACTTATAATGACTATAATTTGAAATGAATATTAATGCATAGATTTCTGATGTTTTATCGCTTACTGGGACGAAGTACATACCTGTTGAATATGGATGAACTTTTTAATATATGGATGACGAAAGAGTAATTACCATGACAAAGGGTGACATATTATAGATATGGGATGCCTTGTGATTAAACGCCGTTTAATCCGTCTGCATCCGTGAACTCATAGTAAACAAATCGTTCGTTGGGAGGTCCATTCCGGTTCTCGGTGTATAAGATTTTTTAAGTGAATTTGATTTTTAAACAATTTAGTTTTTTATTTGGATATGGATCTAAGAATCATTTGAATGGTGATTTACTAAAACATGATATAATGATATATATGAATATTAGATTTTTAAAAAATCACAACAAGAAATAAGCCGTAGGAAAATAGGATAGAATACTAGTATTTCATACTTAAAATGATATTGAAAACACCGAATAGTTATTTCATAACTTCTATTATTATTATTATTTTTATTTATTCATTTATCTTTTTTTTTTGTATTTTACAGAGTCAACATGCTAGGCGTCCTGTTCTTTGCGCTAGTGGCCAGTGCCAAGGCTGAATATGGCGCGTATGACAAATATCTAGGTAAGTATTCAATGCACATAGCATTTCCTTTAAAACATTCATCTGATGGATGATTAGAAATATTGGTAATGATAAATAAAATTGTAATATGCGGTAGTCGTAGGGATATCTAGGTATGGGCGAAGACATAAAAAAATAGGTAATTACATTTCCATACATTTACTTATCCAAAAATCCAATGTTTTTGCGCCGTCAGAAATTAAAGAAGAGGGTCTGCGTCAGTTGAAAAAAAATTATTCAGACTTTGAATTTCAAGAAATGTCTATGGTTTCTGTCATACAAACTGAGCATTGTTTCCTTCTTCCAGCCTATTGCAGGAGCAGCATCGAGCAGAGGAACGGGGTGGGCTACTACGAGAACCCGGACGACTGCAAGAGCTACCTTCAGTGCGACATGGACGAATACGGCCAAGTGCAAGTCCACGAGAAAACGTGCGCTGATGGCACGCTATTCGATAGCGACGTCGTTTCGTGTGTCCCGTGTGAGATAGCACAGTGCCATAGGAGCAAGTTGCTGGGGCCCAAATGCCCGCCTATGAGTAAGTAAAATTATGAAGTTACGTCTAAAATTAATAGCACAATCATCACCAAAATATCACTTACAAGCGATGGAAGATCCATAGCCTTTTTAAATTTGCAGGGAAGATTTGCTTACATGTAATTTTGATACGAATATGCGCGACGGCTCTTAATTATATTATTATCTGGTTTGGGACGTTAGATTGTCGTAAAGCAATGCGATCTGGAGAATTGCCCTTACGAAGATACAAAATCCCTTATAATTATAGCTCATGAACAATAATTGATAATGTCAAAATCGCATCCGGCATGTATTAATTAGGGAGGTGCAGATAACATAACTGGACGTTTTAAGATGCCTAAGATTTATATATTCAAAAGATCTTCTATCTGATATATGATAGCAGTGATAACTGTAGTTATAACGAATGCAATGCATACAGAAAATCAGGTTTTATCAGATTATCCTGAATAATACAGATTAAATATAACGCCAATATTTAAATACCCGAGGGACAATTTCTTATCTAAATTATTTAAATTATTTAAATTTGTATGTCAGCGACCCGGATCAATTAAGGAATCTTTTTACCATATGAACTGGTAGCTGTTTTTCATCCCTTCCAATTCACTTAATTACCTATTTTATAAACGAGTCACACACACATACACATATACACATATACACACATACACATTTACACACATACACACATATACATACATATACACACATACTAACAAACACAAATGAGTTTACAAACTTTTATTCAGCGCGGAAAAGATCAGTTATCGAATATCCGTAAAAAAAGTACAGAAAAAAATAAAAATTATATCATGCCACCACACCGTTAACTCCATTAGTTTTTATGTAGTATTTTCAACCACCGTTGTCTCCATTAGTCTTTATGAAGTATTTTCAACCACCGTTATCTCCATTAGTCTTTATGAAGTATTTTCAACCACCGTTATCTCCATTAGTCTTTATGAAGTAATTTCAACCACCGTTATCTCCATTAGTTTTTATGAAGTATTTTCACCCACCAATATGCCCCAGTTACCAGTGACGCGTGACCACCTGCTAATAACTGAGAAAAAGAACGATGGTGATATGATATGATATGACAAAAACTATGGATATTTTCTTCCAGCTCCCCCTCCCACCACAACCGAGAGCTACACCACTCTCCCCCAGTTTGACGGCAAATGTGAAGGTCCCCATGGCTGGACGTACTTGGCCGTTTGGGGCGATCCAAGCATTTTCTACCGAACTCAGGTCCTGGGAGATGAGACCAGGATCGAGCGTGTCAGCTGCGGACAGTGGGAGTTCAACGTACAGAGGTGCATGTGTATGGCGCCAGGTATGTTTTCAACGGCGTTCAAATAAGGGCCGCTTAGTACAAAAAAAATATAATAAATAAAAATAAATAAATAAAATAATAATAATAATAAATAAATAATAACAAAAATAAAGATAATAAAAAATAATAATAATAAATAAAAATCAATCATAGAAGACAAGATTTGAAAGAGTTCCTATTTTCTCTTTGAATTCTATTTCTCTGGCGACGGTAGATAGGCCGATTATCGGTTTGAAATTGTCTTGTCTGAACAGACAAGATGGTTAACGTGTGTGTTCATTTTATTGATCATATTGAATCACAGTCTCAAATATATAAGGAAAATCAATATGTAAATACGTTTAAATGTATATAAAATGAGCCAAATGAACGTTTTTATAGACCTCCGTCCAATCGCTCTGTGGCCATTCGACGAGTCCACGGACACCACAGTGGACAACTTCTGGACAGACTGCACCGGCGTCAAACTCGGCCAAGGAAGAATCGGCTACGCTGCTCAGTTCAACGGCACCGTCCATTGTGAAATCCCTCGTTTTAACAACTACCCATGGGGCTCTGCCCTCACCATTTCTTTCTGGTATGAGACCGCCGAGAACTCCTACAACGTGCGAGATGGGTTGATCAGTAACGGGAATTGTCTGACTGAGCCCACCATTGCCTTGTGGACGGAGCGCGGATATCTGGGCGGTCGCGTGCTCATTGACAACAACCAAACCCTTCTTACGATAGATCTTGGGGGATCACATGTAAGTTTTTATTTTTCATTTCTTATTTATTTGTGTTATTTGCGGTTAAATAATGCCCTAAATATGGTGAAAGAATCTGTTTTAATTCATTACTTGGAAACTTTTATTAGAGAGTAACTGTAGTAACCCATAATAATTGAGCGAAGGGTGAAATTTACCGCCCATTATGTTTTTGATAACGCAAAAAAGAAAAAAAAAAGACATATTTGATGTCGGGCTTATTAAAAAGAAATACCGGACATAATCAATTAATGTACAGGTTAAAATAAAGATAGGTACAGTGCAGAGATTCAACTTAGATAAGTATGTGTATATTTGTTCTATATTAGGGCGGAAAGGGCTGGAATCACGTTGTCTTATCTTACGATGGCCTCAGACTGAAATTGTTTGTCAACGGCTACGCCGCCAAGGATGAAATCGCTGTCGGTAAGTGGAACGTTTGTATGGTGTGTAAGATGGAAGAAGTGCGGATATCTGGGCGGTCGCGTGTGGATAATTTGATGGAAAATGAGAAACCTGAACGTGTTACTCTTTCGCAGTAGCCTACGTCCTATCTTTAATTAATCTAAAATTAAATTAACCATAAACAACATCCTATACATGTATTATAGGTCTTATTATAGCAAATTAAAATAGTGCGAAAAACAAACGCACTGAAGCTACATGTTCACGCACTCATTGTGGTTCTATGGCATTTTTATGGTAAAAAATTGTACTTTTCTCACAGGACATATTCCGGCCACGTTGTCCCCTCTGTACCTTGGTAGAGGCACAAGCTGTGAGGCAAAGGACTATCATGTCAACAACCATAATTTGATGGGATCTCTTGACGAGGTGGGTATTAAACTGTGTTCTGCTGTGTTCTAACTGCACTGTGTTGTGCATATACGTGCACCGATTGATCAGTAAAATAAGAGCTCAATCGGTGCATATACGTGCACCGATTGAGCTCTTATTTTACTGATCTACGACCAGAAATTATTCTCATAGGAACGTAAATTATAATACCAGATAATTGCATCACACATCTGATAAACCGATAAACGTGTAAATTGTCGTAGACAGGAGCAAATACTGGCCAAATGATAACGCGATCTCACTTAACAACTAACACAACGACTTGTGGATTTATAAATCAATTTTTAACTGGTCTAGCTGTGTCTGAATGTGTTAGTTGCGCCTTAGACCGTGATTGCGCCTGAAGCTAGGTTACTTCTCTAGAGCAAGTGACTCTTTGTCAAATTGTACTTGCTACACCTGGTTAAAATACATTCTGTGCGCATTTAATGGTGGTCACGTTTACATGGGTGGTAATACCTAATTAATGCAAATGCTCTCCTTTTAAAACTCTTAAACCACTGTCATGTGTCATCTTTATCAGGAGGCATTATCTTCCAGTGGCGGATTTAGAGGGGTGGGGGGTCAGGGGGATCCTGCCCCCCCCCCCCCTTCGATTTCTGGTCCCTCTTGAAATTAGAATTTTGACTAGCTGAATGATAGTTCTAAACCGTACCAAATGTTACCGTTCGCCTCTGAAATACCAAAATTTTTTGGGGCCCCAAACCCCACGGTAAGTGGGAAGGGGGGGGGAGACGGATTTGCATATCCGCGGACCCCACCCCTTCAAATAATCCTGGCTCCGCCCGTCTTCAATTCATTGCCCAACCCCTTTTAGTATTTGTATTAATGCCTTTATCACCCGCCTATACTTCTAATACAAGGAAAATTATGAGATTGCAATACTGAAATCTTAAAAATTTTCCTGCAATCGATCTCATCAACCGCATCAAATAAAACTGCAATTTTAATATGAAGTTCCCATATTAGTGCTCAAGCAGAAGGAATTGGAGTGCAAACAAAAGGTGAACGTAACACTTTATTTTGACTTCACATGTTCCATCACATATTTCATAAAATATATATTGAATGGTGATATGGCAACAACAGAGCACTTCCTGAATCGCATTCCTTTGCTAAAGAGCGGTCAAGTATATTATGAAACCATTCTAAGGTCTACCATATATTCAGTCACCTCAAAGTATAGATAACAACATGAAAACCATATATTAAAAAGTCAATTATTATAATATTAAAAATATTTTAACGATATTTTATAAGATATTTACATATCCATAACAGTTGCTCATTCCATAATTTTACGATTATGCTTGAATTTTGTCTATATATAATCAACATTTTGCAACCTTGTTTTTAAACTACATTTGCAGTTCTAAACACATTAATGAAAAAAACAGTATCCAAACGCTGTTTTCTAACATGAATCTAATTAAGTTAGCATTACTTTTGGCAAAATAAAATACACAGAGTGCTATGGGCCTGGTTTCCCAACCCTTCACCTTTAGAACTACCTCTCTCCTCTCCTGAAAAATTAAAACTAGTACCCCCCCCCCAAAAAAAAAAAAAAAAAAAATCCCATCCCTGTCTGCATGTTACAGTAAAACTGTCTACACCAAGTGTTTTACAATTGCCAAGAATAGCAAGGCAAATTCTTTTAAATGCTTATGCTCCCTGCCTTCCTTATTAAAATCCTAGATCCACCAGTCCAGTTATTATGTATGATAAGTTATTATGAAAGACTTAAAACTTCTTTACACACATACTGTATATCAGTTAATATACAACAAATATCTTGGATACAAATATTGAACATTGGAATGTGCAGGTTATAACTATTGATAAGACTGTAAATTGTTCCACACAAAAATCAACATTTCTTAAATATTTCATTGCAAAACATTTTTCCTCTCCCTCTGTAACATTAATTATCTCCATGAAATCTTTTACCTCCTTATCAATTTTTCTTGCTTTTTTTTTACTTGTTTTTTTTCTGAATAAGAAAGGGAAATAAACTGTGGAACCATTTAGTTTAGACAGGGCCAATTCAATTAAGAAATTGTCCTACCCTGAGGACTACTTTCAGTTCAAAATACTCCTCGTTTGAACACAACTTAAATAACATTGCAACGTCACAACCTGAAAAAATATAATATATTTTTGTTACCATGGCAGTTAAGCTTATACTACTTAATTAAAGAACATTCACCATATGCCAAAGAGATGATAATCTATTTGAGCAGAAATGAGTGAAAAACATTTTGTAGATTCACCAAGGACTCACTGAAAAATTGTTTTGTTTAGTAAATGGTGTGAACCCCAGTAATTTTCCTTAAAAGAAAAAAAAAATACCCAAGACTACATCATCATATACCAAACTCATGGAAATGTATGTTGGCTTTTTCTAATGATCAATCTATTTTCATATTTCAGGTTCAAATATATGACTGGCCTCTTCCCACAGACTACATTGCAAGGCTCCACGCTGGTGAAAGAAATCTCAGACTTACTCGAGTTGACTAAACATTGCACTAGTGTCTACTGCTTCTCCAAGCTAGGTTTCTTTCAATAAAAACAGAAAAAATTTGAGAGGACAGTGTCAATTATCTCATTAAAGTGATCAGGCTCAGCCAAGAAGACCACATATCACACTGTTGCCTTTAAATGTTAGCATTTTGTAACAGTGTTACTAGAAGATTTGTAACTGAAAGATGCATTTTAATGCCACTGGATAGTGGAACTGCTGATTAATATTACATATCAACTGAAAGTGTCTGATTGCTTCATCTTTCATAAAAGAGCTCATCATCCAAGGTTACTGTCACAATAAGATGACTGTAAAGCTTGTCTTAGTATTTAATTGACATTATTTGGATTTTATAGAGAGGGTTTGAATTCACTGCGAAAGTAATGATCTCAGGGATATGAAACAAAGTCATGTTTTCTTGGCTTTTTTTCTGTAGCATAATCTGTAACAGGCATAATTTGCCAATTCCTGTAGCATATATATAAATAGATAGATAAAATCTTGTAACAGGCATTCTTTGCCCTTTTCTGTTGCTTTACCATATATCAGTTTGCAAATATATTGCTTTTGTACAGTCTATGCACCATAATAAATAATGGATATTGCAGCTTCGTTTTTCAATTTTGATTTATATGCCACTACAACACCTGTTTTTTTTTTTTCAAGTACACCTACATTTAAAAATCCAGTCAAACAAGAATTTTATACTATCATACAGAAATGATAAGCTAAATTTGTGATTCAAAATAAATAAGTCTAATAAAAGATAAAAAGCACTACAACATTTTCACTAGCTACCATAATATATAAAACTGAAAAGCATGGCAGACATTTTTTTAGGGGGGGGGATAGATGGCACATACTAGGAGAGCCCTAGATGTCTACATCCAGCTGCTGTACAACATAATATACACTTCAGAATGAAAAAAAAAAAAAAAAAAACTTTTCACTAAACTAAATTAAAATGAGCAACACCAAGTTTTAGGACTCATCCCCATGGAAACCATTCCTGAATGCAATCAGATTAATGTACCTCCTCTTGTTTCCAATGTTCTCGTATTATCACCAGTTTTCTCTTTTCTACTCAACACCAAGAGATATGTTTGTCTACTAAACTGATTGCATTTAGCAAGAGTCCCTAGGGAATTGGATCTCTCTTCCGATAGTTTCAATGGAAATGAGCCGTTATACACACTTCTTTACTGTGTCATTACCACCATGACACTCAGTGGGATTTTCATGATATCAATTTTCCTATTTTTCTTGAAACTCATACCATATTGATTATCTTAGCCCGTATTCACATGTCAGAGACTGGAATGGTTTCTGCAGTATGGAATATTTCGCCTCATAATTTGAGGAGGTAATGCAGAGAATACAGAAAATAAATGATTTAAAAAGTGGCAAAAAGGATAGGGTTTTCATTTTGCAGTTATTGACATTGCAGACCAAGAAGGTTATAGCAAGTATATGTTTTGATATATTGCTGAAAACGGAATTATTATTTCAGAGATTTTTTTCTTATCTCAAATCCCATGACCTGTCACTTACAGCTAACACCAGAGTTATTTTTCTAGTGAAGCCTTTACACTGATGAATTAAAAAAAAAAAACTCAAGCAAAAACACAAAATTTACATCAAAATAATAAATACCAAAATGATACCATGTACCTCAGAAATACCCCATGTGATTAAAGAATTTCAACGGTCTTTACAACACTCTACTACGTTCTAATGGTAAACTCATACCTGACATAAATATTTTTGAGACCCACTACCACAAGACATGCTAGAATTGAAATTACCCTTATATCATAAAATATCAATACCATGCCAAATATATATTAAACAATAATTTGGTTTCTCACAATATTAAATATTATTGTATTGCAGTAATATGCAATAGGCACAGATTATGGCCTTATATTTCATAATTTGAGGTCTGATAAAACTGAATATTGATTGAACAGATGGCATCCCCACATGTTGTACTGACCAACAATTTTGATATCAATTTCCAGTTCACTTCATTTATTCACTGGCAGTATTATATAATAATACTGAATGGTAAAAATGAATAAAGATATCACTTTTCTTGGGTCTGTGAGACAAAATATATATCAACCAAACATACCAGCAGCCCAAATATACTACTGTATATTTAATTTATTACTGCACTTTGCATTATTCTCTCTCTCTTGGATAAAATATTCTGCTTAAACCTGACAGAACAACCATAGAATAAAAATTATACCTGGGCCCTATATATGTTACTGCATACATTGTATGCATTCTCATAAAAGTCTTAGACCTTTACATAACAATAATTTAATTCAGGTGGAGCAGCTAGGGTGTGATGAACTTTTTAGGCGCATTCTGATAATGGAAACTTTCACTTCAATCTGAGTGTGTTTGAACACCCATGAACCACAACCTGAACAGAGATTGTTGACCAGGACCAGGATTGTTGGGGGGGGGGGGGGGGGGGGGGGGTGCAGTGATGATGATGATGACGATGATGATACCTTGGTGATAAAGGAAACTGCTTAAATTTCCAGGATTTTTATTTATTCATTTATTATTATTAGTATTATTATTATTCATTTTTTTTTTTTGGGGGGGGGGGGGGGGGGGGGGGCAGCTATGTAAAGGTCCACCATGCATTGTATGCCTTAAAAACTTATGCAGTTTTAAACAATGCAAGTTAAACTTATCTACTTAAATTAAGCTCATTTTCCAATAATCACAAATCCCATTCATTTTCTCAATAAAAAGAGGCAATTACTTAAATGTAAGTTCTTAATTCTAATGTTTGCACTACAAATTAAAAATCTCTACAAGCAAGGGTTCCAAGTCGCTAGCCTCCATTTGCAATATCACCTTCGACTGCGCGACACTGATGTCACGCACCTCTGTCAACTTCATCATTACCTTTGGAAACAGGAGCTGCCCCGGAAACACTGTGTTGAGATAACGTGAGAGTAACATGGCAAAATATTCCTGCTCTTTGGAGATCAGGGACTTGTCTTGAATATTTGGTCTGTCAGGTGAAAACAACGATAATACCATCATGATTAAGTTCACATTGCGGTCATTACCCGTCAGCTTCATGAATGAACGGACAAAATGCATATATCTTATGTAGTTTTCCTTCATGTCCCCATGCATTTTGGGTCGCTTGACTTTGACTTTCTCTCCTGAAGAATTGGGAACACTCCATGAGTCAGTGGCTAAATCATAAGTCAGGCAAGATCGGAATACGAGCATTTCGACCACAGCTTCTTTCAGCAAGGCTAACTGGTCTTCCTGAGTGATTTGTATGAATGACTTCAACTGTTTCACCATTCTGATCAGCCGCCTCACAGAAATATCTGCCATGTTTATAAATTCTTTTTGTGAGGTCGGCTGCCGAATTCCATTTTCCATATGAAGGTCAAAAGAGATTTTGCAAGCATGATCAAGTTGCTGTAGAGTGGCATGGTCCTCTTCTGTCAGTGTATCTCCAACAAAACGAGTTTGCACCTTTGGGTTTGAGGGAGACTTGGTCAATTCCATGGTGTCTGATACCACTTTTGGGTCTTCCTCTCCTACAGAGCGGTTCTTGTATCGGCGGATCTGTTTCTGGTGGTCGGCTATAAATCAAAGTTATTTTTTAAGTATTACATTGTGTTCTCATTGAATGATGATGGTGTTTTGTTCACTGGCATATTTCTATCTTAATGTAAGGGAGAATTCAGATAAACCCATCATACTGGCTGGATCGATCCAACTCCGCAATGACTGTAATCGCCTTAAATGTCTGAGGTGCGTTCTCGAGCTGCTAGGGAATAATTAAGCCCAATGCACATGAAAATTAATCACCCCCTAGACATTAGACAATTAAGCTGATTACACTGAATGCAATTAAGCAAAAATCCCCCGGAGGTTGGAACGATCCCACTGGTACAATGTTAGAATCTGAGTGTGGTTTATATGGTAGGATTAACTAAACTAGACGAGCTAGACTAGACTAAACTAAGAGAGTCTAGAATGAAAAAAACAGTGGTGTAACAAAATTTAAAGTGATCATTACCTTTTCACAAACTATTACTATTTTTTAAAAAAATTATTTATTTGCAGGAAAAGAGGAGCTCAATATAGCAAATGTGCTCATTATCTCACTCATTATCAAATCTTTCTTCATTCCCGCTTTGAAGCATTTTCTCAGTCTGCAGTGCTTGCAGTAGGATCTGCTCTCTGGGGTCACCTCACAGTCACTATTGCACCGCCCCTTGATTTCTCCCTAAAATTAAAGAAAAGAAGAAAGAAAACAAGTATAGCACTAAGGGAGGGCAGACTCTCTCCCCCCCCTCCAGCCAATGCACCTTAATTCCCATTATTTTTTATCATTTACTTACTAATTAATGAGCTAAATTCTCATTATTAATTAATTAATTAATTATCTCCACCAAAATCTAGTCCACTTCTGTCCTGACCTAAATTTAATTAAAATCCCTCCATAACTTTCCATAATTTTGCTGAAAGACAAATATCCTTTTTAATTAACTTATTAATTAAACAATTAATGAACAGATTGTCACCAAAGTCTTATTGCTTGTTACACTCTCCTTCTGACAGTTTCTAATATTCTCATCTCTCTAAAAATCTGTCCACAGCTTCTTGTGTAATGTTGCTAACAGAAAGACCTGCAAACACACATGGAACCAAAAACATAACCTCCAATAGGCAGGTGTAATAAAACATCCACGGAATTATCATACACATTGACCCTTTTCTGGAGCCTTGTATGTTATAACTTGTGTTCTCTGCACTCAGTCCATTAGCAATTTCAAACATATTTTCCAAATTCAGATAATTTTAAACTAAATTATCTTATTAGAAATGGCATAAAACATCAAACCCAAGTGAAGATTGAGGAGACGGGTCAAATAATATGTACCCTTTAAATTTCCACCTAAAAATGGCCTAGTCTACCAAGAAGATGAATGTGACACAGCTCCTGTTCATTTTAAAAGCAGAAGCAAAAAGTGATAAAAAAGGGAAATTTTTGCCTTTAAAGTGTTTGATTTCACTGCACTAAGACGCAAAAAAAAAAAAAAAAGTAACTTACATAAAAGAAAAGGGGGGAAAAGCTATTTTGACCAATTTAGTCAATTTTAACGTTTCTATCTACTTTAATCACACATTTCAATGATTTAGTTTAATACTGTTCTGCACCACTCCATTCTCTCCCCTGAAGAAAAAAAAAAGGCATCAATTCATTTTTACCTTAAATGCATTCCTTCTGAAGAAAGCTTTGCAGGACTCACATGACACCACTCCAAAGTTGTGCCCCAGGGCCTTGTCTCCACACACCATACAGATCTTAGAAGGTACTTTCTTTGGTTTGGTGCCAGACTTATATGCAGCCTCTGTATCCTCAGTACTACCAGATGAAGACATGGTGTCCGACTGGACTGGCAGGAAAGCTATGCTCTGATTTTGAGACTCTGACATGGAATCCTCCTCAAGATACATTGGTTCAGCTTCGACAGATTTCTCCGAATTACTGCTGAGGTTTAGAGCATGGATTTCTGGTTCCTGAAAGCCATTTTCTAGTGGGGTCCTGCCTTGATGAAAATCACTTGGGATCAGATCATCCATTGCTTTGCCAGCATGCAATGAACTGTTCAAATTGCTCTTCTTTTTACAGAATTTATGGTCACTGCCAAAGGGATATGGCTGCTGAAAAGAAAAATTTTAGTTAGAAAAATAACCAGCCTGTTAGAAGAATAACCAGTTAGAAGAATAACTAGCCATCATATCTAGAATTTGAAAAAAAAAAATATGGCAGTTACTGATCCCCAGATCAACATCAAACCCAAACAACAGTCAGGAAGCACAATAAATAAATAAATAAATAAATAAATAAATAAATAAATAAATAATGCACATATCATATCTTCTTTTTATCACACTCAGATTGGACCAGTGAAGTTTGAATTTAATGCAGACTCTGAGCCCAAAATATGGCTTTTGATGTATTTGTAAACATTTCAACAGAACTGTAAAACAAATAGACATAATTGAGGACCTTCATGTACTATGCATGACAAGGACAGATCCCTCTCTCTCTCTCTCTCTCTCTCTCTCTCTCTCTTTGACCAAGGAAGTAAAGTGTACCAGTATCTACTAAATCATGCTATTTCATCTTTAAAAATAGACTAATGAATTGATTAAAAAAAATGTATCAATGTATCAAAACAGGCCAACCATCTTCACTAAATTAAGTGAACTACTTATCTATTTAACAAACACGTATATATGTACAAGTCGTCTGACTTATTCAGAGCCATCTTTTTGTTTTGAGTACCTTTATGACTGGGTCAACATCACCAACAGACTGACCCTGCAGCTTTTGACCTCGCCTGCCCTCATAATGAAATCAGGATCCATTGATACAGTGCATGCTTGCTAACCTTGTTAAACACTACTGGCAAAAGAAAACTAAATATCAGCACTAAACTATAATAAGCTACCAGGCAAAATTCTTTCCCAATTAAGTAACCATTCAGTCACTCCTTAAGAATTCATTCAGTTCATGACTAGTGTGTGTGTGTGTGTGTGTGTGTGTGTGTGTGTGTGTGTTTTCTTTAAGTGATATGGCGGTGAACTTGACCTGAGAAATATTGACCTAGTTAAAGTTCAGAACCTGGGTAAAGTACAGACGCACATACCTACATAGTTGGACCTCTCAGTCCACTGTCTGCTTGCTACTTTTTAAACTGTTAAGACAATGTGCATGTATGCCTCAATATCCTGCTGCCTAAATTTTTAAATATTGTCTTAAATTGATGGTTTTGAATGGTAGTTTCCCATCCACTGACGTCATCCTGGCCTATATGTGACTTGCAACTTTATCAATCAAGCACACGTCTATATCTAGCTTGTATCAAAATGAACATAGATGCATACTAGTATACATAATTCCTTGGATTTATGTATAAATAAATATCTGCATATATATATTTTTTATTGTGATAAATTATGTTAACCTCTTCCTGTAAAACCAGTAAATGATTGTTATTAGCAATGTAACATATCTAACCCAATTAATACACATTTTTTATAGATATCAATTATTTTGTGTACATATGTCACATTTTATTTCCATTATTTCCACTATAATCTCTTTTTTCTGATCTCATTTTTCCTTCCCTGTTTCCAAGTTTTCACCTTGTTAGGCTTTTTTTATCGTACACTGACATACATCATCAGGGCCTATACTGAACAGCAAATCTCTTGAACTTCATATTCAAATTTAGGCCACACGTCTCCCTAGCATGTATCAAAAAAGAAAATTAACAACACACTCGTAATTTTATGGTTCATTGTGTAAATAAAAATCTACAGATATTTTTCCATTAAGAGAAATTATGTTCACCTATTTCAGTACAAATAATATATAGCACTTGGCTACACACTATTATTACTGTAGGATTTCTAACCCATAACACATATTTTGCCTCACTTACATAGATCATATTTCCACTATTTCTGCTACAATCTTTTTTTCTGTTCCATTTTTTCCTTCCCTGTTTCCAAATTTTCACCTCATCCGGCATTTTTCTTCTGCACCATCCACGGGCTCAGCTCTCCAGATCATACACCTACAGGTGATGTGCATGCGCAGAAACAGGTCAGGGTACTTTTAATACTGCTGCCTTATGACATTAAAGTACATTTGTTGCTCTACTAAACCTACTGGTATCTACTATAAAAGATGAATTCAAAGAGGGTTGACATGTCAATATATATATACACTTAACCTGACCATATGCCACCGCCACTTACTAGTAACCCGACCATATGCCACCGCGCAGTTTCAAATACCATAACTTTAAGTAACCCCAAAAGGCATTATTACATATTTCTGGAAAAATGATTTTTAAACAGATTATTTTCAGCTTTTTTTTGTGCTACATGTAACCCTCTGCCATTTTTGCCAAACCTAAATAAACTTAACTGTTATTGCATGTGCAACAGTAATTAATGCATCATTCATCACTTCCTCATTTGACAAACTGTTAAGAAGTTAATGGATGGATTTAAGTGCATGTTAGCCAAGTTTACCACCAGAAATTTGAAGAAAGTGCAGTTTTAAATCTTCTTATGGACTGGTCAAAGTTTGGTTTATCCTTTGACATGTGGCCAAATTGCATGGGGTACTGGTAGTATAGTGATTTTATTATTTGTCTTACAGGAAATCTAGCTGGCTTCGTTCATATGTAACTATAATGCAAAATTTGTAAATTTGTTTATTTGTATATCTATTTATTAATCAAACAAATACTTCCTTTATATCTTTTTTTTTCTACAGGCAAAAAAATGCCTTTTTGTCTCCATCTCTGTGATGTTAGCGAGTTTTCTAAATAACAGCTTAAATTAATAATAAAAATAATGATAGCAAAAAAAGTTTTGAAGTTTTATATTTGTGTCATGGGGTAATGGAGAAATAATTTCAATTGACAATAAGTTCATCAAATGGATACCTGGATGAGTGAGATTATCTGTTAATCCCACCTTTACTTGGTGATGCATCTTGATTATTGTCAAGCAGTGTGATGAGGGGGGTGGGGGTAAAGCAATTAAAAATATCAGTCAGTTCATCAAAAGGATACCTGGATAAGTGAGATTGTTTACTCAACTCTACCTGGAGATACTTTCTAATAAAAAGAAGGTATTTATAATTTTTCTCAATATCACATTGTTTATTCTCATCATTATATACAGTGCAGGGGGAATTGCCGGGGGGGGGGGGGGGGGGGGGGGGGGGAGGATTGTCTGCAGGGGAATTGTCCTCATACCCCTCTCTTGCTATTGTACTGCATTAATCCACTGCACTAACCTAATTATTTTCAAACCATACCGATCCATATGCTTGCTTTTCCCCAAGCTCACATGTGGCCATTACAACTACCTGTTATACAGTTTCCTTTAGCCTTGTTTGTCAATATTAATTCATAGCTTAATTGTGTTCCTTCTGCAGTCATCTTACTTCTTTGACCTCTTAACTTAAAATTAAGCCAATACTGTTTCAGCACACGTTCTCAATACATACCTCTCACAAGTAGAATTCTAGGCCTCTGACGGCTTAACAACTGTGCTCTTAGCTTTATAGTATACGAGTACTAGTTTGTCTGTGTTGCTAACAACATTCCCTACAAGCATTAACTCATTTACAATTTTATAGATTCACAAAATGACCACACGTAAAAACAGTAATACATATTAAAATGTACATAGTTTTCATAATCATACATAACTGTTGTATATATAGTTCTGTATAGCTACACTTCTTGGCATATATAGGGTAAACAATGAAAAAAAAAACATTTAAAAAAAATAGAGTTTGGCACTTACATGGTGAACATCGCCAAAGTTCATATACAACAACTCAAAAAAATCTGTAACTTTCATAAATATAATCCCATCATACTGATTTGTGTGAGGAACCTGCCTTACTATCATATAAGACCACATTGCAAATTTAAACTGAAGTAAAACAAAAGAACGGATTTGCACTTATGAGGTGAAATCTGCCAAATATATGCAACACCCCCAGATAAAAAAAAAAATCAATTTATTATAATGTTAAAAATATGAATCCAATTGTGCTGAACTTCAAAGGGAACTTTTTATTAATCAATGCTACTCAGTAAATTTCAAGTAAAACAAAATATATAAAAGTTTAAATTGGCAGATGTTTCAGACAGGAACAGCAATACTACTAGAAACAATGAGAGCATTTCCAACCAACTGATCTGCAGACTAACTACAAAATAAGTCATGAATCCATTCCTGAAGGAACACATGAAAAACCCAAGGTTACTCCGGATATTTATTAACCTCATCTGATCCATACTTATAACCTGCAGAAGCTAGACGACATTCATTATTGAAGAAAAGCCCAATTTTTCACTGCTGATGATAAAATCTGAACATCTGCTTTGAAGGACAAATGAAGATGTGGCTCAATAAAACTTTTCCATAGCAACACAGAGGTGTCATAATAATGTTGATATGGGTCGTCTAGCGACTCCTGTAACATAGAAAACTTTGGAACTGAAAAACAGGTCACGTTGACTTCATGATGTCTCAGAGATTGTGAAACAGGAGCGTTAGAAGAAACAAATTATGAAATTTTAAAATTCTAATAACAATGCCTGTCTATAGATAAAAAAATATAACCTCACTGCTACAACCTCAGTCAGGTTTAAAACATGCATAATCTGATTCATGTCTTGGGAGAGGTAAATGTACTTATAGTATCTTGATTACAATGTTGAATAAAAACTACAGTAAATAATTGGGGAATGATGCTTTGCAGGATTTTGTTGTCATGCAACACACGGATTATGAAAAGGTCTTTCTTTACAAATTAGTGAAATCAAAAACTTACTGCTTTCATGACAAACAAGAACTGCGGAATCAGATATGTGAATGAAAATATTCATAATTACAAAAATGGTGGGGCATAAAATCCACTGCTTTGTTAAATAAAAGCTACTGAATTTAATTAGAGAACCGATATTTGATTTTAAAGAAGATTCCCGAGCTGGCCTTTCCAAGAAAGCTTAAAAATATCAGAGCCATGTTCACTTGTCAATTTTGAAAATAATGTTCAGTCTAAGATCCAGATCAATCTCTAGATAACTAGTGGTTGAGTACTATAGCTAGTACTTTGATGGGGAAAATGAACTTCAGATATTAATAACTTACAAATACTGCCAGGAAATTAGGTGTCTTAGTTATCAAAAAAAAAAAAAGTCTTATTACAGCATTTTAATGAAGAATCAGTTTTCATGTTTTTCCTGTATACACAAACACTCTTCTTGTCACGATTTCTTGTCTGCGAATGGACGCAGAAACACAAAATCCATCTGCCTAAAGTATGACTTACAAGTGCGTCTCTACATCTTAACAAAATTAACTGTATTTGAAATTAAAGTAGGCTGAGATCAATATTTGTGTTTCCACTGTGCTATGCAATATTTTACTTTTGACTTTATGATATATGATATACTCTCTTTCCCCATCTGAAACTGTCCTAAATTAATATTTTCTTTGTGTATTGGTACACATATCTTGCAAAGTCCTAATGTACTTTTTTTCCCCAATTCAAAACAAATCCCCTATTGACCGAGTGACCTAAAATTGAATTAAGTCTATTGTACTTAAAGGTGTACGATCAATATTCTTGCATTTTTCAAATCTTTATACCCTTTTCTCAATCTTTCGCCACTGAGTCTAGCTTATTTGCACTTGTAAATGTCTTAATTACTCTCTGATTAAATGTTAATGAATTCCACTTCCAAATGAATATATTTCATTTGGGAGATTTGCTGATCAAAATCAAGATTATTCAGTCTTCTTTCAGAGCAGTATATAATCAACATAACATTACAATTTATGTCAAGTATCATGTGTATAATATATAGATAGACAGATAAAAATATACAGTGTATATATCTCCCAAACATGTGATTATTTTAATATTTGAGGCCTATTTACCTTTTAAATGTCATTTATAAGATTTTATCAAGAATTATTGCAAATAAAATAAAATCACATCTCCAAAAAATAATAATAGAAAACCAGAAGGGGTTTATAGTGGGCAGGAAGTTGGGGGGTGGGGGTGGGGGTGGGGGGGGGGATACAAAGCTTTTATCAGATTTTATGCAGTTTTGTAATGAGAACAATATACCAGGGTTAAGACAAATGGTTGATTTTGAAAAGTACAAGATTCATTATCTTGGAAATTCTTTAAATGTTTAGGAAAATATAAGATGGATTGATATTTTTCACAGATTTTTAGGGGTGGGTGATTCAAGGTGGAAAAACATTTATCTTTTTTCAAGGTGTATTGTGGATGTAGAGAAGAAATTTTACCTTAAACCTGTATTTGTTTTGTGTAGAAATAATGGGAGCTATGGTAAGAAACGGTGCTATTTTGTTAGATGGGACCAAAACATGCATTGCAAAGTAGCCACTTGCTAATAGATCAATTTGTTCAATTTTCTGGCTGAAAGCCAAATAATCGAAAAACAAGTTGTACAAAAATCAGACCTTCGAGGTACAGATGTACATGGAATAAGAGATCAGAAAAAAATCATGTGAAATGGTCTCAGGGGCCATTTACTTTTTTGGGATACCATTTACAGTGGATTTAGAGGATACTGTATGGTGAACATAAATTTTGAACAGAACATTAAAGACACTAAAATAAAATAATTAAAGTAAGGTCAAGGTTACATATAAGTGTGATAGGGAAAATTACTGTTATCGTAGTTAAGACAATTTGAATAATGCTATCAAAATTATCACATTTATTCATAAACTTCCCAGATTTTAATGTTAAAAAATAAAAATAAAAAGCTCAATCTTCAAGTTAATATGTGTGATTCATGTAAGCTTTTAATAAGATCTACATTTCATTATAGGAGCTAACCCAGATTAATCCATATTAAACTAAAAAAGCACTCCGAGAGTGCAGACCTCCGCCAAGGCAGCATTTTTTTTATTACAGGGGCGGATCCAGACATATTTCTGCCAGTCTTCCAAATTATTTTTGTTGATCCATCCTCCATTTTTGACCGTCTTCCGACAGAAAAAATCAGATACCCGTCAATGTAAACTTGAAAATCCGACCGTCTTCCGGAAGACCCAGAAGACGGCCTAAATCCGCCCCTGTATTATTATTGATTAATGATCTGGATCACCACCAAAAACTAATCATCTGTTCCTTGGCCCACTTCTGACAGTTCCTGAAATTTTCATCAAAATCAGAGCCTAAAATGAGTAAAACGATTGATCAAAACAGTTTTTAATTTTATCTTTATTTGCATGTGATGTATGACTAACTATGCAGCATTGGTACCTGATAACATCTCAACCATCAGTCATTACCACATGGCCTGCACTTTGAATATTTGGCTGGTAACTTCTTAACACCCTGAGCTTCAGAGCTAACTTGACACTAACCTTTTCACTGTAGCCTATCTCCATCGTGTCAAGTAACCTCTGACCAGATTCGATTGCCTCCGCCGCCCGCCAATCAAATTTAAAAGCCCGCACTCAATGACTCATTAAACGATCTAGCCAATGAACGCGAACGAGTCAAAGCGCGCTTTGTTCAAATCCGGACCAATCAAAGATAAGGCTGAATATCAGGGTCTTGCCGTAACCTGTGGGCAGCACGCAAATAACATCGTCTCTCAGTAGATAATGATGCAGGGCATCATACTGCTCTGGTTTCAATTCCGATATACTCCATGCTTTCTTTGTGTACGGTTATGCACTCGGAACCACTCGGAACTACTCGGATGTCTCCGCACTCGACAATAACTATGTTGTTAGTATGGAGCTTGAAGAATCAGCCGAGGATTGCCGATTGACAATCAACCAATCAGCGTTTTCACCAAACTTTGGTGAAAAATTTTGAAACATGGATTCGATTGGCTTATATAAAATAGGTCAAACTATTTTCGTCAGAGGTTACTTGACACGATGGAGATAGGCTACAGTGAAAAGGTTAGTGTCAAGTTAGCTCTGAAGCTCAGGGTGCTTCTTAATAAAACAGGCCAAATCTGGCTTATACATTTTCAGTTTGGCCTGTAACTTGCAAAACTCACTGGCCAAATTGGCCTATGCTAATTCAAACGAAGGTCAAACACTGCTGTTATATTCAAAATCTTAGCAAAGGGGGCAACTGGGGAAAACACATGATTATAGTTCAAATTATTCAAGTTCAAAAGCTTATAATCACCTTCTTCCAGTTTTGATTTATCTGAATCTGCTGTGCTCATAAACATAACCGGCTTAAATGTCTGTCACACCTATCAAAACAGCTAGGGGCTAAAGATAATAACCCCCTAACAGCTTTACTAGGCGTGCCAGACATTTAAGCCAGTTAAGTTGATAGCAATTTAGTGAGACTCCCCAGAGAGATAAATCGATCCAAATATATGTGGGAATGGTCCCTAAAATGCACTACAAAACAGCATGGGGAAACAACCTGCACAAGAGAAAATGGCCTCCAGACTTAACTGAACACAGGAAACAGCCATTTGCAAGAAAATGGCAGGCTGTGTCAAATACCAGTATATACAGTACTTTTCAGCTTACACAGGGGCGGACCCAGAGTTATTTTCTAACAGTCTTCCAAATTATCTTTGTTGATTCACCCTCTAATTTTGACCATCTTCCAATATGAAAACATGGATACCCGTCAATGTAAACTTGAAAATATGACCGTCTTCCGGAAGACCCAGAAGACGGCCTAAATCCACCCCTGTTACATGCCAACCAGACCACCAGGGTCTGAGTATCTACTGGTCCAATTTAAAATTTTCTGGCACAAGTCCATTTTTCAAAGAAAAAATAATTACTCTTATTTACATAATGAGATTACAGTGAACATGTCTCCTATTAATAAGAACAAAAACATTGGGGGTTTCAAAAGGTTGCTAAAAAAAAAAAAAAAAAAAAAAAGACTTCAATTCAATATTTATAGCCTGAAAATTTAGAAAAGAAATAAGACTACATGTCACAGCTGAAAAAAATCGGGACCCTGGCCTGTGATTGTTTTTCAGAAATTTCACTGGCCAGGTCCAATTTTTATTGCAATTAGCAGTCTAGCCAGTGGTAAACATTACAGACTCATTACTAAGAAATTGATATCGTTAGTGGCTCTGCTTGACTGTCCAATATGGTGGATGACCTGACAACTCATCTAACGATATTAATTACTTAGTGATATATTTAGCATTTATATCACCCCATTTTCTTACTAATGACCATTTCCTGTGCTATATCTAAATCTTGTATGAAGTAAGTTTCAGAGAAAAAGTCTCTAGCATATTATGCTGTGTTGCACTGTATTGCAAATTTAAGTATGATCCTTCCTCACATATGATAATAACTATGAAAGAAAAATCGGTCAAGAAAAATGAAATTAAGAATATTAAAGCTATGATTTTGATATTTAAAATAGAACAATAGTCTAGCTATATCACATTTTACTTACATACCAGGGGCGGATCCAGAGATATTTTGTGACAGACTTCTGAATTATCTTTATTGATTCACCCTTTATTTTTGACCGTCTTCCGACAGAAAAAATTAGATACCCGTCAATGTAAACCTGAAAATCTGACCGTCTTCCGGAAGACCCAGAAGACGGCCTAAATCCGCCCCTGCATACTGTGCATTGAAAAATATAATAATTATTAAACATTCACTTACCACTTCCAAAACTGCATTTGGGTCTAAATTGAACAAAGCTGCTGTGTGACCTCAGTTTACGAAAAATTAACCACGTTTCTGGGAGGCTTTCTACATTTGTCACGTATTAGACGACGCAAATTACACCAAGACGATACGACCGGAAGTTGAATACAAAAACGAGTGACCATCGATAATATGTATAAAAATAATAATATCAAGTTGCCGACTTTAGCAAAGATATTTGTTTTCCTTCATTATATATCATATTGCATCCAAATAAATAAAAAGATAAAGTTATTAAATGGAACATTAATCCAGTCAATCTTAGGTATTATGGATTTGTTTTAGTAGATTGTCTTGTGTACTTATCGTGTGCAATCGGTAGCCATTTTTCTTTCTAAACAAAAAACAAAAAAATGTTGTCAGTTTGTCGAAGTTGTTTTTCTGCAATAAGGAATAGGTTAACAATAATTGAACATGGCAGAGGATTCAGTGCACATGCTGCGGTAAACGAGGCGAAAGAACCTGACACAGCGCAACTTTTCACCCAGGAGCATAAGGAACTGCGGCGGTCATTAGGCAGGGTACAGAGTTCACAACATAATTTTTGAGTTTCAAGAAAGAAATAAGAACGTGGTGTCGGTAGCGTCATGTGTGAAAAATATTGGTACTTTTGCAGTATTCACCCACCCACCCTGTGACTCTCTCTCATTTTTAAAGTTCATCAAAATTAAGTCGTGGTTACTGTGAATGATCAATGTCTCTGCTATTCAAAGATATTAGTTTGGACGTTTACTAACTTAAAGTTATTTTTTATCTTTTTTAAATAAACTTTCAAGTTCTTTGACTAATGAAATACAGTATATTTCACCCCAGTGATAAACTCGACTCTCATGATATTTGGGAGACATAAAGTTTGAGGTAAAAATCATCTTGAAATTAGTAAATTAATTGCCAAACTACATGTAATTAATTTGTAGCTGAGACATTGCTCAAAGTCACCACACAAATTGATTCAGAAAAGATATTGAATATCACAGAGTTATGGGGGAGGGCTACCGCAAAACTGCCAAAATATTACCACACAAAATAGTTATATTGACTAATAGTCA
The DNA here is from genome assembly GCF_051362555.1 of Lingula anatina. Taxonomy (NCBI): domain Eukaryota; kingdom Metazoa; phylum Brachiopoda; class Lingulata; order Lingulida; family Lingulidae; genus Lingula; species Lingula anatina. Next base: position 18,145,135 of record NC_141773.1, on the reverse strand, counting down.
CTAAAATCACTTAAATAATTAAGACAGTATGGCCCCTTTTAATATACTTTGTAGAAAGTGTCACAAAACTGTTACCAATTATAATAATTTTAATTTTAATGCATATGGCTACTGAAACAGGTTGCATTTACTGTTTAAAATCGTTCAGTAGCAGAGGTCCACATGCAGTTCACTTCAGCTGCATATATATAAATTATTATATAATGGTTATTTGTATTTATCACTAGCAATTTGAAGCTCTAATCTTACACTTGTATGAGTTATGATTTTTACCAACAAAATATTTTGTGGCTTTTTTTTTTTGGTGGGGGGGGGGGGGGGGGTATTTTGCCACACCATGAAATATGGCAGACCTACAACTCATCATTTACCATGATTTGCTTATTTTTGATAACCTCAATCCAGATTCTTTGCTGTCGGCTAGTCAGGTACATGTAGAGTGGCTATGCATGACACTGTGTACAAACCATTTGTGGAACTTGTGCTGGTGTATTCATGTTCTAGTACCTCTACATTGTAATATTTACTGGTAATAATCAAAGAAAAAAATGACTTGTTATGTGGTTCTAGTAGATATTACTACTACCAGTACATAAATGCTGTTTTTGTGAACTGCTTTGTAATTTTTACAAACATTTTTTTTTTTTTTTTACAGCTGATTGAGCAAGACATCAACCCATATGTTGATGAATGGGAAGAAATGGGACAGTTCCCTGCTCATGAGGTGTTCAAGAAACTAGGTCAAGCAGGGTTCCTAGGAGTCACTAAACCTACAGGTGAGACAAACAGCAATCTGAGAATACATATTCATACATGTATAAAGGATAGAGATGGCCACAGAAATTAAGAATATTTTATTTATTTATTTTTTTTTTGTCTTCTGATGTTTTTATGTTTAATTGAAAAAAATACATATACCCAGAAAATATTCTGTGAGAATGTATTATAATATTATATGTACTTTTCTTACAGTTTTTGTAGATTTTGTCTTAATTACACACAATCAACTAACCTTGTCAATATAAATCTGTCATGGAGACATTATGTTTGTATACTGAAGCCATGCAATTTTTTCCCTGGGCACCACTTTTATAAGATTAAAAATGTTTCAAAACATCTGAGATATTAAATTTTATGTTACAGAGTATGGTGGTTTAGGTTTGGATTACACCTACAGTGTGGCAGTTGCGGAGGAGCTGGGGCATATCAACTGTGGTGGCGTTCCCATGGCAATAGGCGTACAGACAGATATGGCCACCCCCGCACTGGCAAGGTAACACTTATGTTGTCATGGTTAAGGTGACGGGAAATTTAAAATGAAAAACATGTTTGGAATATGGTTATTGTTGGGATACCTTTTTTTTTACTTTTTAAAAATTGTCTGAAAAACATTTTTGGTATTGTATTTTGGGATGACTAGAATTTTTTTTAAAAATCTGAAAACCTGATTGGATACATTGTTGAAATAATTGAATATGGTTGATAGTAAATATTGAGAGTGAAATATTAAAGATTCATTAAATAAAATGCACTCTACGGCAATTTTGAGCCAGTAATAAGCCTACTAGTACTAAATATGTTGCACTTTTTTCTGAAACAGTGATCAAAATTGCACCTTTTCTCAAATGTTTATGAAGTTTGTATGGAATTTTTATCTTAATTATGAAAAAGATCCAAAGTGTGACCTAAAGGGAACAGTGTAAATGCATGATTTATCAAATGCATCAAACTATGTACAGTTATATATTGACAAGGTTCTCATATATATTCACTTCTGCTGGCCTGGGTTGGATTGGTAGAATCTGTGTTTAAATATACATGTGATAGAAACATGTATTATTTAGAATGAATTCATACATAGTGGTGTGTAGTATACCGGTAACTGATATAGCGTGGATTGAAAGTACGCATACGTAATGATATTCTGTTACCAAAGTAAAACAGATTTTGCATATAAAGTGTATATCTTTTAATCTAGAATCATAACCAAAAGGTTGAAATTTCATGTTTTATTTATCAGTTACGGTACTTTTCAGATTTGGAAGTGATGAGCTGAAGAGGCAGTTTCTGGAGCCGTCCATCGCTGGCGATGTTGTGGCTTGTCTTGGAGTCAGTGAGGCTGGTGCTGGCTCAGATGTTGCAAGTAAGATCCTGTTCCCACACCTATATTGATCTAGCAGGATCGAATTAAATATCTTTTAGCAGCTTCAGTAGGCGTGCCAGACATCTAAGCCATTTAAGCTGAATGCATGCAATTCAAGTCTCTTGTTGAACTATAACCCTGTTCTTTTCCCTGCAGCTGGGCCTAAGCTTCAAATGTAGGGTTTAACTCAAAGAGTACGATAGACTGAGCTTGCTTAACCCACTTCCTCAGATGGTTCATATTTGATAAGTGTCGCTGATCGGGTTGTGATTTTCAGACTATTTCAACTCAAACAACCTTTATTTGACTAGTGCTTATTGACCTGACCCATATCCTCAACCATTTTATGTGTTTTGCATTTTCTTAGTCTTCTTCTATGTTGTATATCTGAATATACCAGTATGTATATATGGTTTTGCTTTCTCTCTGTGGTTTTTAATTCACTAGGTATAAAGACAACAGCAGTGAAGAAAGGGGATGATTATGTGATTAATGGCGGTAAGATGTGGACTACCAATGGGTTCCAAGCTGACTGGATGTGTCTCCTCGCCAACACCAATGAAGGGCCGCCACATCAGAACAAGTCCCTTATCTGCTTACCTATGGATGCTAAAGGTAAGGCTTTAATGTGACTAATATCTGGTGGTGAGATGTGTGACTTGCACCCTGAAATACAGAGTGTACTGTCCTCTGTATTAGTAAAAACTAAAAGTTGATATTATATGCTGAACTTAAGGGTAAATAAGAAACATCAGATCAAAAACTGAGAAATCTCTCTCTCTCTCTCTCTCTCTCTCTTGATAATAATTTGCAAAGACAATTTATGAATAAATTTATCAATACAAATCTAACTTAAACATTTCATGTATACTAAGAAATTTTTTGCAGCATAATGGCAATGCATTAAGAAATAAATTAAGGCTTTCGAGACCAAAAACTAACTCTATCTTCATATTTTCCATCATGAACTATTTCTACATTTCAATAGGTATCAACTTATCCAAGAGGATAGACAAAATGGGCATGCGCTGCTCAGACACTGCTCAGATCTTTTTTGAAGATGTCCACGTGCCCCAGAGTTATGTGGTGGGAGAGGAGGGTCAGGGGTTTACCTACCAGATGATACAGTTTCAGGAGGAAAGAATGTGGGCTGCCGCTTCAAGTAAAGGCTAGATTTTATATTTAAAATGTTGTTTATTTATTTAATAATATTTATTTAATTTTATTTACTGATTTATTTGTTTTTTATATTTATTTATTTATTTATTTATTTATTTATTTATTTGTTTATTTTATATTTATTTATTCATTCTTTCATTTTTTTCAATTATTATTATTGTTATTCTTTTTGTGCTGCTCTTAAATGTAGAAATATGTGATGAAAGGACTACAAAGGATGGATTGTCTTGTTCTTCAGTTCTGGTTACCTTGTAGATGTTTGTAGATCACAGATACTTTCTTCATTTGATCAGCTTATTTCACCACTAACACCTAAATGAGTAATTAATCTTTTAATGCAGACCCATATAGAACACAGCAGACAGTACTTCTGAATCAGTAACTGTTCTGAATAGTTTAACATGTGTCTTGTTGTTACCAGTACTCCAGACTCTACAGAACATCATTCAAGCTACCATAGAGTACACCAAGGAGAGAAAGGCCTTTGGTCAGCCCATACTTAACAACCAGAGTGTCCACTTCAGACTGGCTGAGCTGGAGACAGAGGTGGAGCTACTGAGGTCATTGCTGTACAGGACAGTAGGTGGGTGTGATCATTACCATACATGGTTGTAGGTGGGTGTGATCATTACCATACATGGTTGTAGGTGGGTGTGATCATTACCATACATGGTTGTAGGTGGGTGTGATCATTACCATACATGGTTGTAGGTGGGTCTGGTCATTAATGCACAGGGCTGTAAGTAGGTGTGACCATTACCTTACAGGACATAAAGAGTGTGTGGTCATTACAATACATGTCTGAAGGTGGGTGTGGTCTTTACTGTACAGGGATTGGGCAAGGTTGTTACTTTATATGAGGATGACTTGCGATTATTATTATTATTATTATTATTATTATTACTGTCATGTGTAATGACTGTCTCATTCATTACTCCAGGTCTTTATGTCCAAGGCCAAGATGTGACCAAGTTTGCCTCTATGTGCAAGCTGAAGGTTGGAAGACTTGGTAGAGAAGTGGCAGATAGCTGTCTGCAGTACTGGGGAGGGATGGGGTTCACAAATGAGGTGTTGGTCAGTAGATTATACAGGTAAGGGCGCATTCCCATAGATTTCAGATCGATCTATCCCCGTGGGGAGTCTGACTAGATTACTGTCAGATAATCCAGATTAAATGTCCGTCCCACCTACTACAAACTGTAAGGGGGTAATTAACTTTCGTGCCCCCTCGGCTGACAGCTATTTAGCGTGAACCCCCATGGAGTTAGGTCGATCTAGTTGGATCGATCTAATCTCTGGGAATGGGGTCTAAGTGTGGGTCAGTGGACTGTACAGTTAAGCAGTGGTCAGGGGTCAATTTATTTTAGGCAAGCATTGGTCAGAATTACATGAAAAATAAATTTGCTTTGGAATTTATAGGAGGTAAATTTTATATGGTAAGAAATGTGTCCATGCTTTTTGAAAGCAAGCTGAAATCATTCATTCCACATTTTCATTTTGAAATACAATTCATATTGGTTCCTGTAGTGAAACTATTGCTCATTGTAGTGGTGTGGCATAGCTAGAGATAGTTTAGAAGGGGTTTTTGGTATCAGAAATATTTGAGATGTGTTAAACCATATGAGGCCTTATTAGTTGACAAAATTTTTCCATATTGTCATTGTTTTACAGGGACTTCAGGTTGATAAGCATTGGGGGCGGTGCTGATGAAGTGATGCTGTCAATCATATGCAAATACATGAACACCCTCCCCAAGATGCCACAGAAGAAGTGATGTGCAGGATGAATGGACTTCAGTCTTACAGAAGTACATAAATAATACATATCAGTATTCAATCACATTTATCAGGGTTAATTATTATCAACTTGACCATGAACCTATCCTAGTTCAGGTTAGGAAGAGGTCAATGGACCAGCAAATCACAACTACTTAACCAACAGTGCATACAAAGAATCTAAACAATGAGACATACGATCATCTTGAAGAATGGGGAATGAGGTCTACAGGAAGGTTACTCTATTATGAGAAAGCCAAATCTCACTAGGCTGCTTGGTCTCATATAGTGCCCATTATTTCTTGTGACCAGTTACAAATTCTACAATAGTATGGTTTTGTAAAATTGTCATAAAAATACAAAATATATCTGTGATTAAGATTAGTTCTGTGTCATATGAGAGAGAGAGAGAGAGAGAGAGAGAGAGAGTCTGTTTCCCTTCAATTTGTACAGGTAAGCCCCATCCTAGATTTTGACATACTTAGAGAGCATTCACATCAAGAAGAGCCGAGGTCTAGCAAGGCCGAGACCTAAATGTGGCGGACCTACTTGAAAGGAGAACCGTGTAATCCTTTAATGGTCTCTCAGTGACATTCATTGAGAGACCATCAAAGACCATCAATTTGTCCTGTAGGTGTTGGCCCATCCATTACATATTAGTATTTTTGAAACAGCCTCAAGTAAATGCTAAGTTTTATTTCTTATATCTGCTTATGGCAGAGAAAGGTGTAGAATAAAGGTTTATAAAAGTATACTGTGTTAAGAGGGATGCTCAAAGAACATGGCCAATAACAAAAAAATTCTGGTCTATATTTTAATATAATTAAAATTATTAATACTGTAAAAGCAAGTGACAGAGCATGGAAATTGATGCAAAATGTATTTATTGAAATATATTTTCTCAAGACCAATTTTTCACAAAAATAATGAAATTTTAAAACATTTTCAACAATTTTCCAGAGTTCTCTATGTACAGTCAGAAGTGCCTCATTCAAACACCTAAACATTTAATTTGCACATCACAATGTATCGTGAATGAGTGAATAAGTACAATGGTGGATATGCTGAACTGATTCGTGATGTTTTAACATTTGTAAATTTTGTGTAGTTCACGACTTTCAATTCATCAAAGTAGTAAGATCATCACAAAGTATCCTACATTTCAGTTTACGGTCCATGGTGCCTCATTAGAATTCATCATTTTTTATAATCTTTGGGTTAATGGAAAATTTAATTTATTTCAGCAAAAAAAAAAAAATAATAATAATTATAATTATAATAATAAGCATGCAAGCAGAGTAGGGAGCTCAAAAACACTGAACGAATGACAGAGAAGCTATTTAGAAAATGTTGATAACAAACATCATGCTACATGCATAAGTCGCATGATAAGTGGATTGTTTATAATCCATATTTAATTTAATAAAATATTGATTATAAACATCTTACTAGGTACATTGATTATAATCAATATTAATAAAATACTAATATTATAAACAATGTACCCAGTGTGATGGAGCTAGCTAACTCACAAAATCTTGTATGAAACTTTTGAACAGTGGTTTGCCATTAATTAAGGCATTTTGCTTAAAGGAAAAGCATACCCGCACAAAAACGAAGTAGATACTCCAGTGCAGTAGACTACTGCAATTATACTGCAAACATGCTTCAAATCTGCTTCGATGTGGGAGCTAATTAGCATATTTGAAACATGCTTCTATCATGCTGCTAATCTACTGCATTTATGCTCCTCCTCTGTACAAACCTATGCAATTTTTGAAGTAGAATTGCAGTAGGGTATACTGCATTTCTACTGCAAATATGCTCCACACCTCTACTGCGTTAATGCTTCTTTGCTACTTCGATACTACTGCATTTTCGTGCGGGTAGTCCTCGAGCACAGATCCTCTGTGAACATTGGCCAAAGCAACTATTCGTTTATAGTTAGGTTTAGGTTTCTGCATTGGCAACTGCTACTATTACCGCGAAATAGTAAACCAGGACCACGACTACCGCAATGATAGTTGTCACCATGCCAGCGATGCTTAGCCCCATGGCTACCTTCCCCTTGCTCCGGGCTCCCTCCACATCCCCGGCGCCGTAGTCGCTGTCCGATAAAACTGAAGAAAAAGAGAGAAATTTACGTATGTTAGTATATGTTATGTGTACTTCAAAGACGGGACTGCATCTTTTCTAATGAGAATCTCTGTGACTGGTATTATGGGTGTACATTACTGATATCTTTATATCTTGAAGTTCGATTTCACTGTCGTTTAATGACAGTGTGTGTGTGTGTGTGTGTGTGTGTGTGTGCGCGCGCGTGCATTTGGCGCAGCGGTGTCCACCAAATGAGGCCAATTTGCCTGAGATTAAATCATCTTTTGTTTGGGCGACGCATTTTCTCTTATAAAAATGTAAATTTCAAGCGAACTTTAGTGTGAACAGATACTGCTTATTATTATTTCATTTTAAAAGAAACAGTATCAAAGAGGGCTCGATACTAGAGGCCAGAATTATGAAATTAATTAATGATGGAATTAATTCCATGCAAAAATGCTCTCTGTACAGTAGGAAAAATGCCATGAAAAAGCCAGAGGCACATCTGTGAATATGTAGTAAAAAATCACTTGGACTCTCTATCTCTCTCTCTCTCTCTCTCTCTCTCTCTCTCTCTCTTTAACATTTTAGGAAGAAATTACTTGAAAAGATGAGAGCAATTATCCCCAAGGGCAGATTGCAGCACAGCAGCACAAAGATGGACAGCCCCAAGTAGTTGGGCGGCTTGATTTGAGTTGTGACGAACACAGTATTGGTTGTCGCAGGAGCGGGCTGGTTCACGATCACCTAATCGAAATAATGGCGAAAAAAGCTAATCAAATCCATACAGACCAAAGCTAAAAAAGTAGATTTTCAGTAATTATTCTATCAAAAACGAGTAGGTAACAATCATACGCAAGTGACCTGTTTTAATAAATGCACTTCAAAGTCTTGATATCAACGCGTCGCCCCGCCCGACCTCTTTTCACCCACCCTGATACAATTTTAGCTCCAAATCGCCCCAAGGAATACCCCATTACACACCTGTGTTTGAGGTGCAGACGGTGCAGGATTGTATGCGGGCGGAGGTCCTTGGTCGTACCCATAATGAGGGTTTTGCTGTGGATAAGCCTCCGGGTACGGTTTCTGCACGTATGCCATGGCGCAAATCTGAAACAGACAGGCAGAGAGTGATACCTTGATGAGAACTGAAACGACGCTAAAATCAGATAATCAGTGAATGTTATTTAATTATTTTTTTTTTTTTTATATATCTTATATTGCTTATTTATTTATTTATTCATGTGTGTGCGCGCGTGTATGTACGTGTAGTATAACGATATACAACTAACTATATACGTGTAGTATAGTGTTAGCTGTAGGCCTAATAACTTTGCAATTCTACCGGTAGATGTCCCTGTACTACGGGACCATTCCCACAGATATTTGGATCGATCTATCTCCCTGGGGAGTCTCACTAAATAACTGTCGGCTTAACCAGCTTAAATGGGGAATTAACTTTCATGCGCGCTCGGCTCCCTCTTGAGCTGATACAATTTAGCGTGAAACCCAAGGGAGTTAGGTCGATCCACCTGGAGGGATCTAAGTATGGGAACCTAGACTGGGTTCCCATACTTAGATCGATCCATCTGGATCGACCTAACTCCCTGGGGAGTCTCCCTAAATTGCTATCAAATAACCGGCATATATGTCTGTCACGCCTAGCGAATCACCTAGGAGGAAAAGATAATTACACCCTAACAGCTTTCCTAGGCGTGACTGACATTTAAGCCGGTCAAGTTGACATAATAGCAATAGTTAAAGTGGGTTTAAGAGCATCAATATGTATTGTAGTAATTGTGATATCTTTTTGAATTATTTCAATTATCTGAATCATATCTGAATGTCAAGAGATGCTACTGGTGCGGATGGCTCGAATGATAGAGCGCTCGCCTACTTTGTATGGCGCCGTGGGTTCGATTCCCAGGAACTTACATTTAATTATGTCTCCTCGCTTCGAACAGCTATAGTTGGTCTTATAAACGAAAATGGTGAGAGTACGGAAGTGCCCTAACCTTCCGCTTGCTTTGCAATGAGAAATATGGACGCCTACATTTTATATTTTCTTTCGAGTGTATATGTGTTTTTTATCAGCAAAATGGTAGATGCATTATTGAATACTTAAACGCACGAAAACCCCAATTTTCGGTATTTCGATGAGAATAAACCCTTTCAGTGACCTTAGGTGACTGCTTTAATGACCGACCCCGTGTTTAACTGTCTAAACTAGTGCAGTAAAACCAGGTTATCTTGGTTGGAGCTATAGAGACTCAATCTCTCGGTAAACATTAGCACAGTAAATCCCATACTTTGGGTTGGTTGTTATCTGAAGGCCACTCAGTTCTACGTATTTTGCCTACTCCGTCAGCATTTTACATTGTTAGTCCATGTGTAATTATTTTTCAAGTGTTGCATGAATCCAAGTTATTTTGTTAAAATACGAATATTGTGAACGGGTTCGTAAATATTTTTAATTTAGGCATTTTATACATTAACACATACTCCGTTCTACGCTAATCACTTTCTTAATGCCTCATACAAGGTACTGCATTAGCCTGAGTTCCTTGACAGCGCCTATAGATTGTCACGTCACTCGTGACTTGCTTAGCAACCAATGCTTTCATATTTTCCATTTATGAGTATCAAATAAGGGTCTGCCTGAGCTCACTTTGACAGGCGACCCATCTGAAACTTGAAAATTACCTTGAGAGCACGTCCACAATACCTACACCGATGAAGCTCAGTTCAAATTATTAAAAAAAATAGGGATATTAACAAAATTTTATAAATATTAAATTAACCCACTGCTTACCTTTTCTGGAAAAAATTATCAAAATCCGTCCTCAACGTTTTGAGTCGGCTGTTTACTAACAAACCAACAAAGGCAAAAACATGACCTGTTTAGCAGAGGTAATAATAATACGAATAACGACAGAGTACTTTACGCAGGTTCAGTTGCATGCACCAATTCCCACGTTTCAAAGCTAACGGTTAATTATTCTAACTCGCGGTGAAAGCGAAATAAAACTTATCGGTTTAATTTTTTTGAACGAACGGAAAGAAGAAAAGACAAACAACATCTGGCGGTTCAATATTATCCTCTACCAGGTCCACTGATTGGTTTTTCACTGGATATTCACAGATAACGTGTCTGGCTGTGGCTGGTGGAAAATGTGCCTACAATATCTGCCACCCTGGTGGAGGGTAGTTCAACATAACTTTATTATTATATTTGTACTAGAATTACGAACAAACGACATTTAAGATAAATTCGGGTCCTCTCTACCTAGGACTAAACGTAAGACCTATGCTAATTATACAGAAATAAAAGATTTGGACCCCTATACGCAGCTAAGGTTTTTTATCTCGGTTTTCTGCGTCACTATATCAAATGAACATGAATTTGATGCGGTGTGACGTTGAGGTAGATTAACCTGATTTTTTCCACCTTTATCTAATCTAAACACAGTTCTGATAAAAGAAAACATGCATATAAAATCGGTCCCTATAGTATTTTATCTAACTTTCCGGTTGGCACCAACCCTCAGTAGCCCAACAATTCATTACTTCCGATATCAGGGACCTTCAGAATAGTATACAAAATCAAAGAATATGGCATGCAACTAGAAAAGCACTCCGAGAGCGCAGACCTCCTCCAAGGCAGCAATTTTTTTATTATTATTGATTATTGATTGATTATTGATCCAGATCACCGCCAAAAACTAATCATCTGTTCCTTGGCCCATTTTTGACAGTTCCTGAAAATTTCATCAAAATCGGTCCATAACGTTTTGAGTTATGTTGATGACAGACAAACAAACAATCAAACAGACAAACAGGGTTGAAAACATAACCTCCTTGGAGGAGGTAAAAATTTTGTAACAGAGTACTAGCGCAGCCTGTGGTCAGAGAATAACGTTTCAGAAGTACTATTTGTCAAAGTTGTGAGCATCTTTGTCAGTTACAGTTAGTAACCACTTTTTTCCCGTGCCAAGTGACAGCCTGATTGCTCGACGAGAATAAGCTTAAAATTATTTAGCTTTACTGTGTAGTTATATTTTACGAAATTCCTCCTTACATATTTTAGAACAACGTGTTTGCGGTAAGGTGCTGCATGTATATTTGATCAACGTTTCAGAAGAGGTATGTTTCGCGTATACCGGTAGTTTAACCTGTCTTCTTGACATTATGTAAAAGAAATACAAACCACTGGACCATATCTCATTTCAAAGAATCTGCACACCCCATAACTTAATTCAAATTTCCCAAGACTGTGAACGAATAGGTTAATATAATGATTATCAAGCATTACGACTTGCAGGAATTTCAGTGGTTGTTTCACCAGGAAATGAAAAAAAAAAGAATGACGCTCTATCCTGTATACAGCAATGCAGCTTTCAATTTAATTCTTGTTTAAAGTTTGGTATATTCAGTGCAAGTCTGACATAAATGAGACAACAGAGTTGAACATATATCTTGTCCAGAACAATTCAGCTGTAGAGTGTACTTCGAAAAGCGGACAAAGAGTCTGAATCCTCATATTATTTGCGTTTGACGCAGTAGACGTATTAAAAGTCATAGGTTATTGTTTACTTTTGATGCATGTTAGAGCAGAAAATGAGAATAATGGCGGCTAAGTAACTTGCCAAACGCTTGGCCTACTCACCTGTGATAGTCAACTGCTTGATAAGTTCTACAGAGGCGGCGCTCTTAGCTGGGAGACGTGGCTGTTTAACGAGTCAGGTTATCTCAAGATTGCCAATCCCGCATCTGTGTAGATCTCGTGACTTCTACGTCATCGCCCCTTTTTCAGCGACTACATACCTGCGGCGTCTTTTCAAGATAACTAGATCATTTCATCTTTGAAAAGAAAAGAAAAGAAAACTGACTGGTTGTATATTAAAATCTCATTCATGTATTGCTACCGTAAAAGGTTGGTCATGGAGGTTAGGGTAATAAAAAGACTTTTAACAGGATTTCGACTGTAAAGTCGACGGAAAGTGAAACAAACTAAAAAATATTGAAATACCGTTTTCCAAGAATAACATTGGAATAAATTTCGTTTTTGCTTTAATCAAAAAGGATCACTTTTACTACTCATTACAAAGTAAGTACATTTTGTGATCAATTTGTAATCATGTCGCTGCTGTTTAACCCACAAAAACCTCCACTTTACATGTAGATGTTTCAACACCTAAATAATAATGAAGCACCTAAATAATAACCATTATCATGCCCAAAATATCTTCACAGATAAACGACTCGACGTGACCTTTATAACACCTCTTATCCGATATCTATTTATTGGGTCGTTGTGTTACAGTGATCAAATGTCTCATTCCCACTGCCGTCACTATATAGTAATGTTCAGACGCCTTTTTGAGCGTATGTCATATAACACTCTTTACATGTAGTGCAGACATAGAGACCATTCCCACAGATATTTGGATCGATCTATCTCCCTGGGGAGTCTCTCTAAATTGCTATCAAACTGACCGGCTTAAACGTCTGTCACGTCTATTAAAACTGTTAGGGGGTAATTTTCTTTACCCCTAGCTGATTCGGTAGGCGTGACAGACATTTAAGCTTCTTGAGCTGATAGCAATTTAGCGTGAACCCCCAGGGAGTTAGGTCGATCCAGATGGATCGATCTAAGTATGGACCCAGTCATACATGTTTGAACAAGGAACAATGACTAGATTCCCGTTCTTGCACCACATTTTAGATGTGTCATGGTGTATTATAATTTACTTCCTTTACTACGTAGTGATGTCAAAACACATGGAACAAGACGTGGTAGCTGTTCCCCTTGTGTTGATAAGATTTCATTGCAAATTTCATCAAATTTGGTCTATAACCTTTTGAGTTATGTTGATGACAGACAAACAAACAAGAGTGAAAACACAACCTCCTTGGAGGAGGTAAAAATCAAGGATACCCTTAATTTTAACCTCTACATACTATTAAACGTTAGCAATGCAAATATATCTTATTTTCTTGTTTTGATATCGCCATACAAAAAGACATTAGGTCATCGGAGAAAATGATAAGAGGGCTGTATTTTACGTCGGATACCCAGATTTGGCTCGTACAGCTGTAACAGAATGCGCGGCGTCCTCACCTATAGCTCACAGATAAAAACAGCTGACAATTCACTACATTTTTTTTTCGAATTAATTTCATTAATTTATTTACTTTTAAGTAAAATAAATGTAGCAGTGTCTTTTACAGTTTTCCAGAGTTCTGTGTGTACAAATTAAATTACGTTTTAAAAAACGTAATCACATTGCTTGTTTCAATTCTAATTTCTTAAAATGCAAGTGTGTGTGTATCCTACGGCATTTTGAGAAAATTTAAGATGGCCAGCATTTTCCATTGTAATTTATGGATTTCAACGACAAATGCCAGGGAGATACAGTTTTTGCTGTGAAATGAAGTTAATTCCCGATTAGGCACTTAATGGATTCCCCGCGGGGTTTACGCAACAAGAATTTAAGTGGGTCGGCCATATTTGATCCGAGGAAATGTTAGACTGGGTTCCCATGCCTAGACCGATCTAACTGCATCGACCCTTCTCGCTAAACTGCTTTTAGCTTAAACGGCTTAGATATCTGGCACGCCTACTGAAGCGGTAAACGATACTTAATTACCCTCTAACAGCTTCAGTGGGCGTGTGAGACATCTAAACCGCTTTATTTAATAGCAATTTAGCGAGAATCCCCTTGGTGATGGATCGATTCAAAGTTAGTATGATGGGTTCTGGGAATGATCTCTTAGCCTGCTGTTTTGCATGCGCTCTTAGCTGGATGCGTGTGAGACAGTTAAGCTGATCACACTGATTGCACTTTAGCGACAATAACTGCAAAGGTGGATCCACCCAGCTGGTAAGATGAATCTGGATGCGCCTTAAGATTGGAATTCAAATACTTTGGCCTTTAACGAAATAAAAAGTCGTGTGCCCTCGTCTACAGTATCAGTGAGTATAGGCAGATTAAAAAAATAACTGGCAAATCCTTATATTTTATTTACATATTTATTTGATAATTGTAACAGTTTTTTACAATATCTCAGATGTTTCTATATACTATTTTAAATATCTTTTTAAACGAGTAATCACATTGCTTGACAAAATTTCAGAAATCGCATAAAAATAAAGTAAAAAGAAAAAAGACAATTGTGTAAATATATAAAAAGATTCATGTTTTCATTCAAAATGTTAATCATTTGTGTTATTGAAGATTCTAAGAAAAGAAGAAGGGTAGACTAAACACAAAACATCTTCACGTTATTAGGAGCTCATTACGATTGTCGTCGCTTTCATTTGATATCATTTTCAACAATTTTCCACAGTTCTCTATGTACAGTCAGAATTGCTTCGTTCAAACACCTTTATATTTAACCTTATTTATTTCCCACATCACAATGTATAAAGAATGAGTGGATAAGAACAATGGTGGAAATGTCGAACTGGCTCGTATTGTTTTAACATTTGTAAGTTTTGTGTAATTCACGACATTCAATTCTTCAAAGTAGTAAGGTGATCACAAAGTATCCTACATTTCAATTTAAAGTCCATGGTGTCTCATTAGAATTCATCATTTCTTTATAATCCTTGGGTTAATGGAAAATTAAATTTATTTCAACAAAATGATAATTATAATTATAATAATAAGCACGCAAGCAGAGTAGGGAACTCAAAAACTGAAAGAATGACAGAAAAGCTATTAAGAAAATATTGATAATAAATATCATACTACATGCATAATTGCAATGTTTGTAATCGATATTGATAAAATACTGATTATAAACAATATACCCAGTATCATGTAGGTAGCTTTCTCACAAAATCTTACATGAAACTTTTTGAACAGTGGTTTGCCATTGATTAAGGCATTTTACGTAAAGGAAAAGTATAGTCCTCAAGCACAGATCTTCTTCTGCGAACATAAGCCAAAGCAACTATACGTTAACAGTTAGGTTTCGTTATTGATTTCATTGACAGCTACTGCAAATACCGCGAAATACCAAATCAGGACCACGACTACCGCAACGATAGTTGTCACCATGCCAGCGATGTTTAGCCCCATGGCTATCTTCCCCTTGCTCCGGGCTCCCTCCACATCTCCGGCGCCGTAGTCGCTGTCCGATAACACTGAAGAGAAAGAAAGAAATTCACGTATCTTAGTATATATTGTGTGTAATTTAAGGACCGGACTGTATATTTTCTAAAGAGAATCTCTGTGACTGCTATTATGGGTGTACCGTGCATGACTGATATCTTTATAAATTGAAGTTCGATTTCACTGTTGTTGAATGTGTGTGTGTGTGTGTGTGTGTGTGCGTGTGCGTGCAATTTGCCTAAGATTAAATCATCTCGTGTTTGGGCGACGCATTTTCTCGTATAAAAATGTAAATTTCAAGCGAACTTTAGTGTGAACAGATACTGCTTATTATAATTTAATTTTAAAAGAAACAGTATTAAAGAGCGCTCCATACTAGAGGCCAGAATGATGAGATTAATTCCATGCAAAAATGCTCTCTGTACAGTAGGAAAAACGCCATGAATTAGCCAGAGGGATAGCTGTGAATATGTAGTAAAAATCACTTCGACTCTCTCTCTCTCTCTCTCTCTTTCTCTCTCCTTTTTTGACATTTTAGGCAGAAATTACTTGAAAAGACGAGAGCAATTATCCCCAAGGGGCAATTGCAACACAGCAGCACAAAGATGGACAGCGCAATGTAGTTGGGCGGCTTGACGTGAGTTGTAACGAACACAGTATTGGTTGTCGCAGGAGCGGGCTGGTTCACGATCACCTAATCGAAATAATGGCGAAAAAAGCTCATGAAATCCATACAAACCAATGCTAAAATGTAGATTTTCAGTAATTATTCTATCAAAATCGTGTAGGTGACAATCATACGTGTTTTAATAAATGTACTTTAAAGTCCTGATACATGTATCAAGGCGCCACCCCCCCTCCCCCACCCCCTCCTTCTTTCACGCAACCACACAAAACTTTAGGTTAAGTTTCTGAACAGATGCGCTTAAAATCGTCTCGCCCCAAGGAATACCCCATTACACACCTGTGTTTGAGGTGCAGACGGTGCAGGATTGTATGCAGGCGGTCCTTGGTCGTACCCATAGTGTGGGTTCTGCTGTGGATAAGCCTCCGGGAACGTTCTCATGGGTTGTGCCATGTTGCCGAGCTGAAACAGAAAGACAGAGTGATACTATGATATGAGGACTGAAACGTCACTAAAATCAGAAGCGAATGTTAGTTAATTATTTTTTTATCAATATATATATTTTATTGTTTATTTATTTATTCATGTGCGTGCACGCGCGTGTGTAAGTGTAGTATCATAGATGTAAACACACTTGTAAACACTTTGATATTCTACCGGTAGATGTCGCACGGTCGCTATAATTGAGTTCGTCACAGAATAAAGATAAGAGAACAAAGGAAGAATTTGAACAATGTTATTTTCATTACATCATGGCCGCTGCTTGTTTGAGGTAAACTTGTGACCTATTTCGACTGAAATCTCCTCGTATGTAATCTTAACCCTGCTCGACCTAAATACTGATTTTATGAAGATACGAATTAAAGATATAATAGGCGTACACTTCTACGTATGTTTTTATCAAAATACCGTAACTACGCAATATGGTTATCCTGGATTTCACTTACGATAAAAAAAATCATACCAAATGATGTCAGATAAACTTCTTCCCTATGAAATTTTCACATACCGCATGCTATTGAAAGACAAAATTAGGATATTATCAAAATTATACGATACATTTTGATATCTTTGTGTCACACGTACGCTTCCTGGTCCTTAAAACAAACACCCCTTGATGCCAAAGTCCTCTCCATTAACTTTGGTCAACTGATATTTTTATTATCGGGAACAGATATGCGAACTTCACCGTTCAACTGCTGACAAGATATAGTCTCATTAAAGGTTTGTGTAAAGTGATACTTGTATTTACCTGGTTATATTTCGCCTTAGGCAGAGCGAATTTTCTTAAATTCCATTTATGAAGGATAGCGAAAAGATGGTAAGGCCAAACCCCTAAAAAACCTAAGTCGAGAGCCTTGGTAAAGCTCGTGGCGTGCGTTGGACGCTCTAGACAAGCAGAGGCAAGTCATAGTGAGTTTTACATCTTGGGCGTATTGTTTTCACATTCTGAACGAATGTCTGTCGATACTGATAAGAATTTAAAAAATTGTCTTTATCTCTGATTTTTGTACTTAGAAGGCAACACGTGCATTGTTGATATATTCCTTTTTTCTTACGACAAAAATAATTTTGAAACAAAGTAATTATTATTTTGTTAAGCTGTACTGTTTTCACAGACTGAACTGTACTTTGAAATATGGCATTTCTGCCCTAAATTTACATCTGCCATGATCTCCACATTAATTTGACGACTACCTCGGCATCAAATCTCAGGACAATCGAAAATTTTAGTAAATCATTATACTGAAAAGTTGAGACTAAATGTCATCAATTGATTATGAATTGAAATGAAGACAAAGCTGCGCCAAGTGGCAATGAAACCAGGCCCTTGGTTATCATAAATAGAGATATTTAAAGTGGTTTTAAAAAGTGCACTCAAGTGCATCACTATTTAATGTAGTTATTGTGATACTTTATTTTATCTGAATTCTCTGAATCATATCTGAATGTCAAGAGATGCTACTGGTCCGAATGGCTCAAATGGTACAGCGCTCGCCTACTGCATGGCGCCGTGGGTTCGAACCCCAGGGACTTACCTGCTATCTCCTCGCCTTGCACAGCTATAGTTGGTCTTAAAAGCGAAAATGGTGAGAGTATGGAAGCAGAGTATGGAAATACACTAACCTTTACAAGGAGAAATATGGCCGCCTACATTTTTTTCTTTCGAGGGGATTTTTGATGTTTTTATCAGCAAAATGGTATTTTGTACATTAAAACATATTCCGTTCTACGCCAATCACGTTCTTTATGCCTCGTACAAGGCAATATTTCGTCTACTTGGAGTCAGACTTCATCAGGCTGGTAAGACCAGGCAAATATAGACAAAAGAATCTTCACAAGTCTATTGCAATAACATAGCTAATGAAACTGTTCTACATTGGGGAGAGGTATTTTTATATTTTCTCGTATACCGGTAAATTAAGCTGTCCTCTTGACATTGTCTAAAAGCTATACATATCACTGGGTCATCTCATTTCAAAGTTTCTACAAACCCCATAACTTAATTCAAATTTTTCTCAAGACTGTAGACGAATCGGTTAATACAAGTCATATAAAGCAGAATGCCCTGTAGGAATCTAATGGTTGTTTTACCAAAAAATGAAAAAAATAAATGGCAAAACAAACAAAAAGCGAGGCTCTACCCTATTAAGCAATGCAGCTTTCATTATTCCTTTTTAAAGTTTGGTTTTGGTATATTGAGTGCAAGTCTAATATAAATGAGAAAATTTATACCTTTATTGTTCAGAGTAATTCAGCTTTACTTTGCAAAACAGACAGAATCTGAACCCTCGTTTTATTTGCATTTGACCCATTACAGTAGATGTACTAGGTCACTTTTTACTTTTGATACATGTTAGAGTAGAAAATGAGAATAAGAAACTTGCCAAACGCTTGGCGTACTCACCTGTAACAGTCGACTGCTTGACGAGTTCTATAGAAGCGGCACCCTTAGCTGAGAGACGAGGCTGTTTTGGTTATCTTAGGATTGCCGATCCCACACCCCTGTAGATCTCGTGACCTTTACGTCATCGCCCCTTTTACAGCGACTATATACATGGAACGTCTTTTCAAGATAACTAAGTTATTTAATCTTCGAAAAGAAAACAGCACTGGCTGGTTGTATATTTAAAATCACATTCATGCAA
The DNA here is from genome assembly GCF_051362555.1 of Lingula anatina. Lineage (NCBI taxonomy): Eukaryota > Metazoa > Brachiopoda > Lingulata > Lingulida > Lingulidae > Lingula > Lingula anatina. The sequence goes on along the minus strand of NC_141773.1, from coordinate 18,126,047 downwards.
TGTCACCTTAAAAGGTTGTTCATGGAGGTTTGGGTAATAAAAATAGACTTTTAACATGATTTCGTCTGTAAAGTCGACCGAAAGTGAAACTAATCAAAAAAAATTGAAATACCGTTTTCCCAGAACAACTTCTGAATAAACTTTGTTTTTTTCTTTAATGAAATGGGTCACTTAAACTATTTTAGGATAAAAGAAAGTACATTTTGTGATCAATTTGTAATCCTGTCGCTGTTGTTTAACCCACAAAAACCTCCACTTCACATGTATATGTTTCAACACGAGCGTACAAGTAGCACCTAAATAATAACCATTATCATGCTTAAAATGTCTTCACAGATAAATGATTCGACTTGACCTTTATAACACCACTTATCCGATATCTATTTATTGGGTCGTTGTGTTACAGTGATTAAATGGCTCATTCCCACTGCCGTCACTGTATAGTATGTACGCTCTTTTTTTTTTTTTTTTTTTTTTTTTTTTTTTTTTTTTTTTTTTTTTTTTTTTTTTGAGCGTCTGCCATATACGTATAATACTCTTTATATTACATGTAGTGCAGACATACATGTATATGTATAAACAAGGAACAATGACTAGATTGCCGTTCTTCGGCACTCAGATATTGCACAACATTTATAGATGTGTCATGGTGACATATAATCTACTTCCTTTACTACGTAGTGATATCAAAACACATGGAACAAGATGTGGTAGCTGTTCCCCTTGTGTTGATAAGATTTCGTTGGACATAAAATTGTTAACCACAATCGGACGACCTCTCTCGGTTTAAAGGCAGTGCGAAATGATTGCGATTTACTAAGAAGCAAATCTAGGAGGAAAGTTGGGGTAGAGAAAAATAAGCAAGATGGACTGAAATTTAACAACAAATTATAAAAAGCAGTCTTATTGACTGAAATTTAACAACACATTATAAAAAGCAGTCTTTGTTCCAAAACTGGTCCGGTGAGATCGACAACGAACAATCGAATTAGTCAACCAGCAATTGATTGAGTTAAATATTTATCTGTGTAGATCAACATAAATATGAATGAAAACGACGAAGCTTTTGGCATATGCCCCTTATCCAGGGACTGATGAATGAATAATTAAACAAAAGTCAAGGATACGCGATACATGGACAACAACCTGCTTCGTCCATGCGTGACGTTAAGTGCACGTGACGTAAAAGCACGTGCTGATGATTGAACGTCGTACAATGTATAAATATTTTGTAAAATTGAATAAATCGATAATTTAAAAAAAAAGGAAATTAATAAAACATAAATTAATCATGTACTTACTTCATTCCATTGTAGGGATTACTTTGATAATAACAACCAATAAAATACAAAGAGGGCACAACATATGTGACGACGTTACTGACTTTGACTTACTTGTTACGCAAGGTAAGAACTTAACAACTACCATGTTCCTTCATATCCTTTATTATCACTTTCTAACTACGCTATCTACAATTTATAAGTTTTTCCAGTTTACATAACATTCTGCGCTTAAGTACAACAAGGTCATGTCAATCAAGTCAAGTAACACTACTTAACACTCCCTACTCCTTGTTCATTCGTGGCTGTCAATTACTAACATTACACATACAAGGATGCCCTTAATTCTAACCTCTACATACTATTAAACGTTAGCAATGCAAATATATCTCATTTTCTAGTTTTGATTTGGCCATACAAAAAGACATTAGGTCATCGGAGAAAGATGATAAGAGGGCTGTATTTTACGACGGATATCCAGAATTGGCTCATACAGCTGTAACAGAATGTCAGTACGCATTTCACAGTATCATACCCCGAACAAATTTTGAGTGGTGATGCAATACTTTGAAGTTTCAAACCCCGCTGAGAATCATCACTGTCACATCGCGTAGTAGGCAAGAGCGGTGTCGCGTCTGATACTTTGAAGCGCGTACTGATACACACCTTGAGAACGGGTAGAGTAGTCTGATCTACCGGTGAATTATAAGATCATTCGGTGCCGAGTCTGGTAGTTGGGTAGGCCTGAGTATAGACAGATTAAAACAATAACAATTAAATTTTATTTACATATTTATTTGATAAATGTAACAGTTTTTTTTACAATATCACATATGTTTCTATGAACTATTTTAAATATTTTTTAAACCCGTAATCACATTGCTTGACTCAAATTTCACAAGTTGCATAAAAATAAAGTAAAAAAAGACAATTGTGTAAATATATATAAAGATATATTTATTCATATTCAGAATGTTAATCATGGAAAAGAAGGGTACACTAATCACATCTTCACGTTATTAGGAGTTCATTACGGTTGTCTTCGCTTTCATTTGATACCATTTTCAACAATTTTCCAGAGTTGTCTATGTACAGCCAGAAATGCTTCGTTCAAACACCGTAATATTTAGCCTGATTTAATTCCCACCTCACTATGTATAAAGAATGAGTGGATAAGAACAATGGTGGAAATGTCGAAATGTATTGTTTTAACATTTGTAAGTTTTGAGTAATTCACCACATTCAATTCATCAATTTTGCAAAGTAGTAAGGTAATCACAAAGTAACCTACATTTCAGTTTAAAGCCTCATTAGAATTCATCATTTCTTTATAATCCTTGGGTTAATGCAAAATTAAATTTATTTCAACAAAAAATAATAATTATTATTATAATAATAAGCACGCACGCAGAGTAGGGAACTCTGAACACTGAACGAATGACAGAAAAGCTATTGAGAAAATATTGATAATAAATATCATACTACATGCATAATTGCATTGCTTGTAATCGATATTAATAAAATATTGATTATAAACATCTTACTAGGTACATTGTTTATAGTCAATACTAATAAAATACTGATTATAAACAATATACCCAGTATGATGTAGGAAGCTTACTCACAAAATCTTGCATGAAACTTTTTGAACAGTGGTTTGCCATTAATTAAGGCATTTTACGTAAAGGGAAAGAATAGTCCTCAAGCACAGATCTTCTGTGGACATTGGCCAAAGCAACTATACGTTTATAGTTAGGTTTCGTCATAGATTGAATCGGAAACTGCCCCTATTTCCACGAAATACCAAACAATGGCCACGACTGTCACAATGATGCTTGTCACCATTCCAACGATGTTTAGCCACAAGGCTATCTTTCCCTTGCTCCGGGCTCCCTCCACATCTCCGGAGCCGTAGTCGCAGTCCGATAACACTGAAGAGAAAGAAAGAAATTCACGTATCTTAGTATCATGATGTGTGTAGTTCAAAGACGTGCGTACGTCCGTTCTACTGAGAATCTCTGTGGCTGGTATTATAGGTGTGTATGACTGAAATCTTCATATCTTGAAGTTCGATTTCACTGTCGTTGAATGACAGTGTGTGTGTGTGTGTGTGTGTGTGTGTGTGAAGATAAAGCAGCATTTTATGGTTTAAGTATTTGTTATGCTGAATACAGTTTTTTTTTCATAAAATCAAGGTGCATTTCGCGCAGCGGTGTCCACCAAATAAGACGAATTTCCCTGAGATTAAACCAACTCGTGTTTGGGCGTCGAATTCTTTATATATATATATATATATATATATATATATATATATATATATATATATATATATATATATGTAAATACCGCTTCTTATAATTTCATTTAAAAAGAAACAGTATCAAAGAGTGCCCTATACTAGAGGGCAGAATAATGAAACTAATTCCATGCATAAAAACTCTCTTTACAGAAGAAGAAAAAAATGCCATGAAATAGCCAGAGGCATATCTGTGAACAATTAGTAAAAATCACTTTGACTCTCTCTCCCTCCCTCTCTCTCTCTCTCTCTCCCTCCTTTTTTTTTTTTTTGACATTTTAGGCAGAAATTACTTGAAAAGATGAGAGCAATTGTCCCAAAGAGCGGATTGAGCATCACCAGCACAGAGATGGACAGCCCCATGTAGTTGGGCGGCTTGACACGAGGTCTGACGAACACAGTATTGGTTGTCACAGGAGCGGGCTGGTTCACGACCACCTAATCGAAATAATGGCGTAAAAAAGCTCACGAAATGCATACAGACCAATGCTAAAAATGTAGATTTTCAGTAATTATTCTATCAAAATCGTGTAAGTGACAATCATACGTAAGTGACCTGTTTTAATAAATGGTCACTTATATCCAGGCGTCACCCCACCTCCTTCCCCCACCCCCACCCCTCTTTCTTTCACGTAACAACTCAAAACTTTAGGTTAGGTTTCCGAACAGATGCGCTTAAAATCGTCTCGCCCCAAGGAATACCCCATAACACACCTGTGTTTTAGGTGCAGACGGTGCAGGATTGTATGCAGGAGGTCCTTGGTCGTACCCATAGTGTGGGTTCTGCTGTGGATAAGCCTCCGGGAACGTTCTCATGGGTTGTGCCATGCTGCCGCGCTGAAACAGAAAGGCAGAGAGTAATACTATGATATGAGAACTGAAACGTCACTAAAATCAGAAGCCATGCAGTCAATTATTTTTTATTAATATATCTTTAATCTTCTATTGTTCATTTATCTATTCATATGTGTGCGCGTGTGTGTTCGTGTAGTATATCGTTAGTTGTAATTAATAACTTTGCAGTTCTACCGGTAGATGCCGTACGGTCGCAATTATCAAGTTCAGTAGCATTAATCAATATAAGAGAAGAAAGGAAGAATTTGCACAATGTTATTTTCATGGCATCATGGCCCCTGTTTGTTTGAGGTAAACTTGAAACCTATTTCAACTGAAATCTACTTGTACTGTATGTAATCTTAATATGGTCGACCTTAATACTGATTTTATGGAGATACGAATTAAAGATATAATAGGCGTACTTCTCTCCGTATGTTTTTATCAAATACCTTTACTACGCAATATTGTTTTCCTGGCTTTCACTATAAAAAGCATACCAAATGATGTCAGATATACTTCTTCCCTATTTAATTCTCTTTCTGACACAATGCACATACCACGTGCTATTGAAAAACTTATCAAAATTATACGGACACGGCGAAAAAAGCTCATGAAATCCATACAGACCAATGCTAAAATATATAGATTTTCAGTAATTATTCTATCAAAATTGTGTAGGTGATAATCATACGTAAATGACCTGTTTTAATAAATGTACGTACTTTAAAGTCCTGTTTTATGAGGCGTCACCTCCCCCCCCCCCCCCACACACACACACACCCACCCCTCCTTCTTTTACGCAGTCACTCATAACTTAAGGTAAAGTTTCTGAACAGATGCGGTTAAAATCGTATCGCCCCAAGGAATACCCCATTACACACCTGTGTTTTAGGTGCAGACGGTGCAGGATTGTATGCAGGCGATCCTTGGTCGTACCCATAGTGTGGGTTCTGCTGTGGATAGGCCTCCGGGAACGTAGTCATGGGTTGTGCCATGCTGCCGAGCTGAAACAGAGAGCCAGAGAGTGATACTATGATATGAGAACTGAAACGTCACTAAAATCAGAAGCCATGCAGTTAATTATTTTTTATTAATATATCTTTAATCTTCTATTGTTCATTTATCTATTCATATGTGTGCGCGTGTGTGTTCGTGTAGTATATCGTTAGTTGTAATTAATAACTTTGCAGTTCTACCGGTAGATGCCGTACGGTCGCAATTATCAAGTTCAGTAGCATTAATCAATATAAGAGAAGAAAGGAAGAATTTGCACAATGTTATTTTCATGGCATCATGGACCCTGTTTGTTTGAGGTAAACTTGAAACCTATTTCAACTGAAATCTACTTGTACTGTATGTAATCTTAATATGGTCGACCTTAATACTGATTTTATGGAGATACGAATTAAAGATATAATAGGCGTACTTCTCTCCGTATGTTTTTATCAAATACCTTTACTACGCAATATTTTTTTCCTGGCTTTCACTATAAAAAGCATACCAAATGATGTCAGATATACTTCTTCCCTATTTAATTCTCTTTCTGACACAATGCACATACCACGTGCTATTGAAAAACTTATCAAAATTGTACGGACACGGCGAAAAAAGCTCATGAAATCCATACAGACCAATGCTAAAATATATAGATTTTCAGTAATTATTCTATCAAAATTGTGTAGGTGATAATCATACGTAAATGACCTGTTTTAATAAATGTACGTACTTTAAAGTCCTGTTTTATGAGGCGTCACCTCCCCCCCCCCCCCCCACACCCCACACCCCTCCTTCTTTTACGCAGTCACTCATAACTTAAGGTAAAGTTTCTGAACAGATGCGCTTAAAATCGTATCGCCCCAAGGAATATCCCATTACACACCTGTGTTTTAGGTGCAGACGGTGCAGGATTGTATGCAGGAGGTCCTTGGTCGTACCCATAGTGTGGGTTCTGCTGTGGATAGGCCTCCGGGAACGTAGTCATGGGTTGTGCCATGCTGCCGAGCTGAATCAGAAAGGCAGAGAGTGATACTATGATATGAGGACTGAAACGTCACCAAAATCAGAAGTGAATGTTATTTAATTATATTTTATTAATATATTTTCTATTGTTCATTTATCTATTCATATGTGTGACCTATTTCAACTGAAATCTCCTTGTGCTGTATGTAATCTTAATATGGTCGACCTTAATACTGATTTTATTGAGATACGATAAAAGATATATAGGCGTACACTTCCGTATGTTTTTTTTTTTTTTTATAAAATACCGTAATTACGCAAAATGGTTATCCTGGCTTTCACACACCGCGTGCTATTGAAAAACTTCATTAGGATATTATCAAAAAATTATACGGACATACACACAGTGGAAAATAGAAGTGTCACCCCTACTGAACCAATACTTTGGGGGAGATAAATGACTGTGGAATGATATGCTCCTGCTATAATTTTATTTACATCAAATTACACAAAAAAAAAAAAAAAAAAAAAAAAAAAAAGCAATTCCATGGTACAGCGGTATTATACTCATTAGTCACATTATAAGTAGACCAGGCATTAAAACTACTCAAAATTTGCCTACTTTGATTACTCTGATTCAGGGGGTGACACTTCTTTTTTCCATTGTGTGTATTTTAAAAATAATTTTAAAATAATTTTGAAAAAAAGCAATTCCATGGTACAGCGGTTTTATACTCATTAGTCACATTATAAGTAGACCAGGCCATTAAAACTACTCAGAATTTGCCTACTTTGATTACTCTGATTCAGGGGGTGACACTTCTATTTTCCATTGTGTGTATTTTGATATCTATGTGTCCTTAAAAAACACTCCTTGATGCCAAAGTCCTCTCCATTAACTTTGGCCAGCTGATGTTTTATTATCGGAAACAGATATGCGCACTTGACCGTTCAACTGCTGACAAGATATAAATCTTTTTACCCCCCTCCAGCGCTGGCAGAACGCATCCAGTGTCTTTTTCCCAATGTTATTGTTTAACGCCTCCATTATACGCTTGTGTAAAGTGATACTTGTATTAACCTGGCTACATTTCGCCTTACGCAGAGCGATTTTCTAAATTTCCATTTATGAAGGATAGCGAGAAGATGATAAAGTCCAAACCCCTTAAAAAAACTTAAGAGTCGAGAGTCTTGATGATGTGCGTGACGTGCGTTGGATGCTCTAGACAACCAGAGGCAAGTCATAGTGGGTTTAACATCTTGAGCGTATTGTTTTCACGATCGGATATTCCGCTAGCTGAACGGAGTCGATACTGATAAGAATTTTAAGAAATTGTCTTAATCTCTGATTTTTGTACATAGAAGGTAACCAGTGCATTGTTGATATATTCCTTTTTTCTTACGACAAAAATAATTTTAAAACAAAGTAATTATTATTTTTGTTAAGCTGTACTGTTTTCACAGAATGAACTGTACTTTGAAATATGGTATTTCTGCCCTAAATTTACATCTGCCATGATCTCCACATTTATTTGACGACTACCTCGGCAGCCGGCATCAAATCTTAGGACAATCGAAGATTTTAGTAAATAATTATACTGAAAAGTTGATACTAAATGCCATCAACTGATTTATGAATTGAAACGAAGACAAATCTGCACAAAGTGGCAATGAAACCAGGCCCTTGGTTATCATTAACAGAGATATTTAAAGTGGTTTTAAAAAGTGCACTCAAGTGCATCACTATTTAATGTAGTTATTGTGAAATTTTATTTTATCTGAATTCTCTGAATCATATCTGAATGTCAAGAAATGCTACTGGTCCGGATGGCTCAGAGCGCTCGCCTACTGTGCATGGCGCCGTGGGTTCGATCCCCAGGAACTTACCTGCTGTCTCTTCGCTTTGCACAGCTATAGTTGGTCTTAAAAGCGAAAATAGTGAGAGTATGGAAATACCCTAACCTTTGCAAGGAGAAATATGGACTCCTACATTTAATATTTTCTTTCGAAGGGATTTTCGTTGTTTTTTATCAGCAAAATGGTATTTTATACATTAACACATATAGAAACCCTATAACTTAATTCAAAATTTTCCCCAAGACTGTGGGCGAATCGGTTAATAAAAGGCATATAATGGAGAGTGCCTTGTAGGAATTTCCGTGGTTGTTTTACCAGAAAAAAAAAAAAAAAAAACAAACAAACAAACAAAAACGAGGCTCTACCCTGGTTACAGCAATGCAGCTTTCATTATTCCTTTTTAAAGTTTGGTTTTGGTATATTGAGTGCAAGTCTAATATAAATGAGAAAATTTATACCTTTATTGTTAAGAGTAATTCAGCTTTACTTTGCAAAACAGACAGAATCTGAACCCTCGTTTTATTTGCATTTGACCCATTACAGTAGATGCATTTGATATACTAGGTCACTTTTTACTTTTGATACATGTTAGAGTAGAAAATGAGCACAACGGCGGCTAAGGAACTTGCCAAACGCTTGGCGCACTCACCTGTAACAGTCGACTGTTTGACGAGTTCTATAGAAGCGTCGCTCTTAGCTGAGAGACGAGGCCGTTTTGGTTATCTTAGGATTGCCAATCCCACATCAGTGTAGATCTCGTGACCTCTACGTCATCGCCCCTTTTACAGCGACTATATACCTGGGACATCTTTTAAAGATAACTAAGTTATTTAATCTTCGAAAAGAAAACAGCACTGGCTGGTTGTATATTAAAAATCCCATTGTCACCGTAAAAGGTTAGTCATGGAGGTTACGGTAATAAAAAGACTTTTAACATGATTTCGACTGTAAAGTCGATGGAAAGTGAAACAAACCAAAAAAATTGAAATACCGTTTTTCAAGAACAGCTGTTGATTAAATTTAGTTTTTTCTTGAATGAAATGAATCACTTAATCTGCTTTAGGATAAAAAAATACATTTTGTGATCAATTTGTAATCCTGTCGCTGCTGTTAAACCCACAAAAACCTCCACTTTACATGTATATGTTTCAACACGCACGTGCATGTTGCATTTTAATAATAACTATTATCGTGCCTAAAATGTCTTCACAGATAAACGATTCGACGTGACCTTTATAACACCTCTTATCCGATATCTATTTATTGGGCCGTTGTGTTACAGTGATTAAATGTCTCATTCCCACTGCCGTCACTGTATAATATGTACGCTCTCTCTGAGAAAAGAGCAAGGTTAAGCTGCACTTCAGTATTTGATCACATTTATCAAGGATAATAATTATCTTTCATCGACTGGTCCGGTGAGATAGACAATGAGCAATCGAATTAGTCGACCGGCAATTGACCGAGTTAAATATTTATCTGTATAGATCAACTTAAATTTCCAGGGACTGGTGAATGAATAATTGAACAAAAATCAAGGATACCCTTAATTCTTACCTCTACATATATTTAACGTTAGCAATGCAAATATATCTTATTTTCTAGTTTTGATTTGGCCATACAAAAAGACATTAGGTCATCGGAAAAAAATGATAAGAGGGCTGTATTTTACGACGGATACCCAGATTTGGCTCATACAGCTGTAACAGAATGTCAGTACGCATTTCACAGTATCATACCTCGAACAAATTTTGAGTGGTGATGCAATACTTTGAAGTTTGCGAATCATCACTATCACATCGCGTAGTAGGCAAGAGCGGTGTCGCGTCTGAGGCGGCATTCCCAGAGATTTAGATCGATCCAGAGATTTAGATTTAGATCGACCTAGCTCCCTGGGAGTTCACGCTACATTGCAGTCAGCCGAGCGCACCATAGTTAATTACCCCCTTACAGCTTTTAGTAGGCGGGGCAGACGCTTAAGCCGGCTCAGCTGTCAGTAATCTAGTGAGACTCCCCACAAGGATAAATCGATCTAAAATCTATGGGAATGGGTCTATTACTTCGAAGCGCGTACTGATACACACCTTGAAAACGGGTAGTGTAGTGCGATCTACCGGTGAATTGTAGGATCATTTGCTGCCGAGTCTGGTAGTTGGGTAGGCCTGAGTATAGACAGATTAAAACAATTACTGGCGAAGCCTTATATTTTATTTACATATTTATTTGATAATTGTAACAGATTTTTTACAATATCCCAGATGTTTCTATTTACTATTTTAAATATTTTTTAAAACCCGTAATCACATTGCTTGACTCAAATTTCACAAGTTGCATAAAAATAAAGTAAAAAAGACAATTGTGTAAATGTATAAAAAGATTCATTTTTTCATATTCAAAATGTTAATCCTGGTTTAATTAATTTGTGTTATTTAACATTTGTACGTTTTGTGTAATTCACCACATTCAATTCATCAAAGTAGTAAGGTGATCACAAAGTATCCTACATTTCAGTTTTAAGTCCATGGTGCTTGATTAGAATTCATCATTTCTTTATAATCCTTGGGTTATTGGAAAATTAAATTTATTTCAACAAAAATATAATAGTTATTATAATAATAAGCACGCAAGCAGGGAGTATGGAACTCAAAAACACTGAACGATTGACAGAAAAACTATTAAGAAAATATTGATAATAAACATCATACTACATGCATAATTGCATTTTTTGTAATCGATATTAATAAAGTATTGATTATCAACACCTTACTAGTTACATTGTTCATAGTCAATATTAATAAAATACTGACTATAAACAATACATCCAGTATCATGTAGGTAGCTTACTCACAAAATCTTGCATGAAACTTTTTGAACAGTGGTTTGCCGTTAATAAAGGCATTTTACGTAAAGGGAAAGAATAGTCCTCAAGCACAGATCTTCTTTTGTGAATATGAGCCAAAGCAACTTTACGTTTATAGTTAGGTTTCGTCATAGACTAAATTGGCAACTTCCGCTACTTCCACGAAATGACAAATTATGGCCACGATTATCACAATGGTGGTTATCACAATGCCAGCGATGTTTAGCCCCAAGGCTATCTTCCCCTTGCTCCGGGCGCCCTCCAAATTTCCGGCACCGTAGTCGCTGTCCGATAAAACTAAAGAGAAAGAAAGAAATTTACGTATCTTAGTATCATGTTGTGTGTAATGCAAGGACGTGCGAACGACCGTTCTACTGTGAATCTCTGTGACTAGTATTATAGGTGTGTATGACTGAAATCTTCATATCTTGAGGTTCGCGCGTGTGTTCGTGAAGTGTGTGTGTGTGTGTGTGTGTGTGTGTGTGTGTGTGTGTATGTGACACTGTGAGTGTGTGTGTGAAGATAAAGCAGTATTTTATGGTTTAATTATTTGTAATGCTAAATACAGGATTTTCTTCATAAATCAAAGTACATTTGGCGCAGCGGTGTGCACCAAATAAGACCAATTTCCCTGAGCTTAAACCAATTCGTGTTTGGGCGCCGAATTCTTTTTTCTTAAATGTAAATGTAAATACCGCTTATTATAATTCCATTTAAAAGAAACGGTATTAAAGAGCGCTCTATACTAGAGGCCAGAATGATGAAATAAATTAATGATGAAACTAATTCCATGCATAAATGCTCTCTGTACAGTAAAAAAAACGCCATCAATTAGCCAGAGGCATATCTGTGAATATGTAGTAAAAATCACTATGACTCTCTCCCCGCTGGGTCTCTCTCTCTCTCTCTCTCTCTCTCTCTCTCTCTCTCTCCTTTTTTAACATTTTAGGCAGAAATTACTTGAAAATACGAGAGCAATTAGTCCCAAGACCGGATTGAAGAGCACCAGCACAAGGATGGACAGCCTCATGTGGCTGGGCGGCTTGACGTGAGTTGTGACGAACACGGTGTTGGTTGTCGCAGGAGCGGGCTGGTTCACGACCACCTAATCGAAATAATGGCGTAAAAAAAGCTCATGAAATCCATACAGACCAATGCTAAAAATGTAGATTTTGAGTAATTATTCTATCAAAATCGTGTAGGTGACAATCATACGTTAGTGACCTGTTTTAATAAATGTACTTTAAAGTCCTGATATCCAGGCGTCACCCGCCCCCCCCCCCCCCCCCACCCCTCCTTCTTTCACGTAACAACTCCAAACTTCAGTTGGGGTTTCCGAACAGATGCGCTTAAAATCGTCTCGCCCCAAGGAATACCCCATTACACACCTGTGTTTGAGGTGCAGACGGTGCAGGATTGTATGCAGGCGGAGGTCCTTGGTCGTACCCATAGTGTGGGTTCTGCTGTGGATAGGCCTCCGGGAATGTTGTCATGGGTTGTGCCATGCTGCCGAGCTGAAACAGAAAGGCAGAGAGTAATACTATCTAAAGGTAAGATATAAAAGGTATGATAAAGGTAAACTTTCTGAACAGATGCGGTTAAAATCGTCTCGCCCCAAGGAATACCCCATTACACACCTGTGTTTGAGGTGCAGACGGTGCAGGATTGTATGCAGGCGGAGGTCCTTGGTCGTACCCATAGTGTGGGTTCTGCTGTGGATAGGCCTCCGGGAACGTTGTCATGGGTTGTGCCATTTTGCAGATCTGAAACAGAAAGGCAGAGAGTGATACTATGATATGAGGACTGAAGCGTCACTAAAATCAGAAGTGAATGTTATTTAATTATTTTTTATTAATATATCTTCTATTGTTCATTTATCTATTCATATGTGTGCGCGTGTGATCTATTTCAACTGAAATCTCCTTGTACTGTATGTAATCTTAATATGGTCGACCTTAATACTGATTTTATGGAGATACGAATTAAAGATATATAGGCGTACACTTCCGTATGTTTTTTTATAAAATACCGTAATTACGCAATATGGCTATCCTGGCTTTCACTAACACATACGGCATGCTATTGAAAAACTTCATTAGGATATTATCAAAATTATACGGACATACACACAATGGAAAATAGAAGTGTCACCCCTACTGAACCAATACTTTGGGGGAGATAAATTACTGTGGAATGATATGCTCCTGCTATAATTTTTATTAACATCAAATTTCACAAAAAAAAAAAAAAAAAAAAAAAAAAGCAATTCCATGGTACAGCAGTATTATACTCATTAGTCACATTATAAGTAGACCAGGCATTAAAACTACTCAAAATTTGCCTACTTTGATTACTCTGATTCAGGGGGTGACACTTCTTTTTTCCATTGTGTGTATTTTAAAAATAATTTTAAAATAATTTTGAAACAAAGTAATTATTATTTTTGTTAAGCTGTACTGTTTTCACAGAATGAACTGTACTTTGAAATATGGTATTTCTGCCCTAAATTTACATCTGCCATGATCTCCACATTAATTTGATGACTACCTCGGCAGCCGGTGTCAAATCTTAGGACAATCGAAAATTTTAGTAAATCATTATACTGATAAGTTGAGACTAAATGTCATCAGTTGATTATGAATTGAAATGAAGACAAAGCTGCACCAAGTGGCAATGAAACCAGGCCCTTGGTTATCATTAACAGAGATATTTAAAGTGGTTTTAAAAAGAGCACTCAAGTGCATCAATATGTATTGTAGTAATTGTGATATTTTTTTAATTATTTCAATTCTCTGAATCATATCTGAATGTCAAGAGATGCTACTGGTCCGGATTGCTCGAATGGTACAGCGCTCGCCTACTGTGCATGGCTCCGTGGGTTCGATCGCCAGGGACTTACCTGCTGTCTCTTCGCTTTGCACAGCTATAGTTGGTCTTAAAAGCGAAAATGGTGAGAGTATGGAAATACCCTAACCTTTGCAAGGAGAAATATGGACTCCTACATTTTATATTTTCTTTTGAGGGGATTTTCGTTGTTTTTTATCAGCAAAATGGTATTTTATACATAAACACATATTAACACATATAGAAACCCCATAACTTAATTCAAATTTTCCCCAAGACTGTGGGCGAATCGGTTAATACAAGGCATATAAAGCAGAATGAATTGTAGGAATCTAATGGTTATTTTATCAGAAAATGAAAAAATAAATAGCAAAACAAATAAAAAAACGAGGCTCTACCCTATTAAACAATGCAGCTTTCATTATTCCTTTTTAAAGTTTGGTTTTGGTATATTGAGCGCAAGTCTTATATAAATGAGAAAATTTATACCTTAATTGTTCAGAGTAATTCAGCTTCACTTTGCAAAACAGACAGAATCTGAACCCTCGTTTTATTTGCATTTGACCCATTACAGTAGATGCATTTGATATACTAGGTTACTTTTTACTTTTGATACATGTTAGAGCAGAAAATGAGAATAACGGCGGCCAAGGAACTTGCCAAACGCTTGGCGTACTCACCTGTAACAGTCGCCTGCTTGACGAGTTCTATAGAAGCGGCACCCTTAGCTGAGAGACGAGGCTGTTTTGGTTATCTTAGGATTGCCGATCCCACATCAGTGTAGATCTCGTGACCTCTACGTCATCGCCCCTTTTACAGTGACTATATACCTGGTGCGTCTTTTAAAGATAACTAAGTTATTTAATCTTCGAAAAGAAAAGAAAAGAAAAGAAAAGAAAGGAAAAGAAAACAGTACTTGCTGGTTGTATATTTAAAATCTCATTCATGCATTGTCACCTTAAAAGGTTGATCATGGAGGTTAGGGTAATAAAAAAATATATACTTTTAGGGTAATAAAAAAAGATAGAAAGTGAAACAAACCAAAAAAATATCGAAATACCATTTTCCCAGAACAACTTTTGGATAAATTTAGTTTTTTCTTTAATGAAATGAATCACTTAAACCACTTTAGGATAAAAAAATACATTTTGTGATCAATTTGTAATCCTGTCGCTGTTGTTTAACCCAGAAAAACCTCAACTTTACATGTATATGTTTCAACACGAACGTACATGTAGCATTTTAATAATAACTATTATCATGCCTAAAATGTCTCCATAGATAAACGATTCGACGTGACCTTTATAACACCTCTTATCCGATATCTATTTATTGGGAAGTTAAAAGGCACTGAATAGATTCCCCGCAGGGTTTACACAACAGGTATTCATTACACTCTACCAGGGCGATATTGATTTTCCACAGATATCCACAGATATGTCTGTATACAAATAGACAGTCATTTTGGTCTGAAGTCGATTCAGCCAAAAATGTCCACAATAAAATCCGCGACCCTGGTAGAGGGTAGGTATTCATGTGGGTCGGCCATATTTGATCTGCGGATCTGCTAGTCCGCTGTTCTGCGTGTCCTCTTCCCTCTTAGCTGGATGCGTGTCAGACAGTTAAGCTGATCATATTGATTGCACTGGCCAAAGTCGGATCCACCCAGCTGGTAAGATGAATCTGGATGCGCCTTAAGAGTGGAATTCAAATACTTTGGCCTATAACGAAGTAAAAAGTCGTGTGCCCTCGTCTACAGTTGACAGATTAAAACAATAACTGGTAAATCCTTATATTTTATTTACATATTTATTTGACAATTAACTGTTTTTAACAATATTAAAGATGAAGCACAATAATAAAGTGAAAAAACAAGACAGTTGTGTTAATATAAGAAAATATTCATCGTGTTTTAATACGCAAAAGTTTAATCATGGTTTAATTAATTTATGTTATTAAAGATTGTAAGAAAAAAAGAAGGGTAGACTAATCATTATACATTCTCACGTTATGAGGAGTCCATTACGATTGTCTTCGCTTTCATTTATAATCCCGGAGAAAACGGACAACAACAAATATATGTGTAAGCAGATCTATATATATATATATATATATATATATATATATATATATATATATATATATATATATAAATGCTGGTAGATAAGAGAAACTCATCGAAGCTGTGGCGTTTTACAATGTGCTATAGTTAATAAATAACAGAAAAATATTATTTGAGCATTTATGATAACCATTGTGTCATGGATCTCGTTGACCCCCAAAGCTGTGTATAAATGGACTATAAATTTAGAACAGTTGTTTACCAATAAAACATCTCATAGGAAGGAAAATAAGGCCTTACTCATAAATCAACTGCGAACGGTAGCACCTGTAACTTCACAATCCGTATAATTGCTGGCGCTTCGTGACACAGTATACTAAGGATAAACCTCAACGATATTAAACACCAGGACTAGAGTGATTATTAAGACGCCAAACACTATGCCAACAATGTTGATCACTAGGGCTGTCTTGGCTTTTTCCCGGGCGCCCTCTACATCTCCCTTGTAGTACACGCTGTCAGATAGCACTAGAGAGAAACAAAAATATTTTGAAAGTAAAGATCAAAGGAAGAAGCACGTCCCATGAAACGATCTTGTGATGCTTTAAAAATCTATCGTATTTCACAAGCTTAATATCATTTTACTTTCGTTTTCGTACTAGGAGAGAGAGAGAGAGAGAGAGAGAGAGTAGACAAGGCCAACACTGTTTTTATACTATGCCAAAAACACAACGCATATCTTTATAGTATAATAAAACACGTATTATATGTAATTAAGCGCACCGGGTTCTCATCTACATGCACATGTAATAAGACATCACTTCGTTTAGGATTACTTTTTGTCTTCATAAAACCCATTAGAAGACATCCGCCGAGGCATGTTTTCATTTCTTTTTTTTTTTTAAGTATATATTTAGGTAGAGAATTACTTGAATATTTAAGGGCAATTATCCCAACTGGAAAGCAGCAGCATAAAACCACAAAGATGGACAGTGCCATGAAGTTTGGCGGTTTCGGCTGGGCAGGGCCAAACACATGTACAGTGCTGACCACTGGAAAGGGCTGGTTCACAATCACCTGAAATATATATCAGTAAATGTTGTTAGTCATCCGGTAGAATAAGAATGATAAAAGTGTACAACTCTGTTACTGGAACTTACATTAAACAACTGACCGACGTTGCGGTCTTAACCCGAGACCTTTCATTAGGTAAATGACCTGGAGGGACTGGTCACCTGATCTATTGTCATACGGTTAGGAATAAGTCTCCAAACTTTAAAAGTACGAGTTAAACATCACAGAAGACCAAGCACTACTGTACTATCAGAGTTATTCATATTTATCAACCTTAAATATAATGGTCAAACAAAGATGGAGAAAAATAATTCATACAGTGCAATCCTAGCAGTGTACCAGTAATACTAGAATATGACTGGGTTCCCATACCTTGATCGATCTAACAGGATCGATCTATCTCTGTGGGGATTCTCGCTAAATTGCTTTCAGCTTAAGCGGCTGAGATGTATGGCACGCCTACTGAAGCTGCTAAGCAATAATAAATTACCTCCTAGAAACTTCAGTAGGCGTGACAGACATCTAAGTCGCTTAAGTTGATTGCAATTAAGCGAGAATCCTCTCGGAGATAGATCAATCCACAGTTAGTGCGTTATGGTCTGGGACTGGCCATATAATTTCCAATTCCAGCAAAACAATAGACGAAATGAAGGGCGATGATGAAGAAAGCATAGTGCATTACCGCCAGTAGATTAAGTGCCTGTTTGAACACATGCGCTTGATTACCCTAGGTTCTAGATTCCGGTATTGCCAGCTCGATCTTGATTTCATATATAACCCATATCAGCAATACCAGTCACACCAGTAATATACTAGTAAAAATGACTCCAAGGTATATTTAATATTTACAAGCTAATTTTTACGTTGCTCTGACACTCAGGGTAGCGCTTGATACGCCCCAAGAGAAACACTTATATACACACCTGTGCTTGTTGCGCTGGATTGTTTGAGGGCACAGGTCCTAGACCGTACCCATACTGATACAGCAGGGTTTGCTGGGGATAGGCTTCCGGGTACGCTGGCTGGGTGGGTACCATGACGTAGGGCTGAGACAAAAAGGAACCAGATGTTTTGTACAGAACTGAAACTTCTTTTTTTTTTCTGAAAATTATATGTGGGCTTTTTTTTCTCTCTTTTTGTGTTAAAGCATGTAATAATACATGTAGGAATGCCAGTAGGAGGACAAAGTGTCGATTGCAGCAATATCACATTGAACCAATGATGCCGCCTTTTATCTGGCCGCGTCTGTTTTTGGCCGCGGCTGGTTTGACGAGCACTTAATACCTACCTCTACTGAAATCACTACATATATTGCAATTATTTGCCTAACAATTTCATAGAATAAGCTAGGTCAGATATGGAGTAGATTTTGTTGAGAATTTAATTAATTAATTAATTTAATGAGTAATAATGAGAGATTATCCTATTAATTACTTAATGAATAAATAATTAATGATAAGTTCTTTGTAATTTTGTTAATAAGTAAGTAAATTAATTATGAATAATATTGAGAATTAAGCTGTCTTTTCGGAGGTTTGTAGATCTTCATTTCTTCCTTTCTTCAATAAAAAGACAACACCCGGTGCATGCATTGCATGAATGTACTTACTGTTTTCGAAAAAATAAATAGATAATTAAATGGGTTGGCTACATGAAAATGTATACAGGGAAATGATAGAACATACATGTACACTTGAATGAACCATTCCAGGAAAAACATAGACGAAATGATGGTCGATTACAAACGCATGGCGTATTAGTACTATTACCGCCAGCAGCGTACCTTGAGCCGCATTCAGCACAGTGGACTAACTAGAATACGGGTCAAATATGGCGACCAACTAAAAAGCTTGCCGTCTAATCCGCTAATAGACACTGAATAGATTCCCCATGAGGAAGTATTCAAGTGGGTCGGCCATATTTGATCTGCGGACTTGTCAGACCGTTGTTCTGAATGAGGCCTTATTGAATGCGTTTCAGCGTCTCGATATTCCACGCGCACACATACCGTATACACATCAACACAGAGACGCTATTAGACAAAGAAAGTTTCTTGACACATACGTTTAAATCGCCCCATGGAACCCTATAGAACTCCCCTTTACAAACCTGCGCTTGACATGTTGAGGGCTGAGGTCCTTGGTCGTATCCATACCGTGGGTTTTGCTGTGGATAGAGCTCCGGATACGGTTTCATGGTTTGTGCCATGGTGGAGATCTGAGAGAGAAGCCAATGATATTATGGTGATAACTGAAATGTCTTTTTCACGAAAGGTAGGAGTTATTTGGGTTGAAGAAAACTAAAATGACAGAAATTCACCGGTAAATAGGAGAACAAAGAGTCCATTTCGGCAATGCCACTCTCATACATGTAACATCATGGCTGCGGCTAGGTCTACGAACACAAGAAACAAAAAAAAAAAATAGCTATCTCGAATGGAATCTGTACACTCATAATTAACATTTGCCATACAGTATTGGTTTTATGTCTTTATGCCAAAAAAGAGGCAAAATTACAATTATCCCTGTATTTTTGTTTCGAAATATCAGCACAATCATGACATCCGTTTTCAACCTTACACCAAATCTCACCGAATTATTTTAGATATGTTTTCAGTGTGTATCCCACTAAATCCCTATGGGTGTGCACTTTGAGAATGCAGCCATTAACAACATCCTTAATATTGATCCTCCTACAATTGAAAGAATATGTGCCGCTGATTTCGACATTCTTTTCACAAAGTATACATATAGCACTTTTACAGGGGCCAGATATATATTCTGACAGTCTTCCAAATTATCTTTGTTGATCTATCCTCCATTTTTGACCGTCTTCCGACGGAAAAATTTGATACCCGTCAATGTAAACTTGAAAATCTGACCGTCTTCCGGAAGACCCAGATAACGGCCTAAATCCGTCCCTGTTATACCATTTTTATTACTGAAAATAAGATGCAACGGGTTCTTTTCGTAGTTGGACCCTATTTCATGGATTGGCTTGAAAAGCGTATATTTTGAACTTACCGATTTAGATATCAATCAAAGGCATCGACATTTTGAAGGGGTCTCTTCACAATCATTCTTTACCTGTACACTATAGTGTTAATCCTGGGCGGTGTTCTGTAAAGCTTGTCACTTGCAGTAACGTTTTCTAGCAACTTTTCACGAAATTCCGACTGGTTGCGTATGTTGATATTCTCGAAGATTTGTAAGTGACTATATCTTGTGCGTTCTCTCGTAAATTGACAACTGCCTTCAACCTAAAGGGACTTTGTTGCAGGCTGTACGCATGCACATTAGGTAAAAAACGTGGAAAAGGGTCCATTAATTTTTTTTTCAAATTCCTGTTTTGAAGCCCAACACTTTAAAACCCAGGCAGAACGCGGGGAAGGCACAATAAGGGGGGAAGGGGGCGATGCAGTTGATGTCATTATTTTTACCATCGGGCAGTTGCACGTATGAGTTAAATATAACCTTTTGAGAATACGACCCCGGACAATTGGTTATTATGTACATATAGGTTATTTTTATACAGAGAAGAATCAACTAAATGCTTATAAAATGCTGAGCATTCTGGAAAATTTCATGTTAAGATCTCAGTAGAGCCAATTCAACCCTTGTAAGATGAAACATCTCCCACAGGCTGGAATTTACTCGTTTTATGTTAGCACTACCTACTGGCAGTTAAAACATAATAGACGCAATCAATTTGATTTTAAACGGCCATACGGACTAAATAAGCTAATTAAACCTTTAATGAGCTACTGTGCTGCTTCAATGGCCTGTTCAGGTGAAATAACATCCCATAAAATGTAATATATGGTCCACAGGAATGTGTTTAAACACTTCTGACACTGTTAAATGTGTTGAAACTGCTGCTAAAAACTGTTTCACTTGTGCAACACGGCCCTTGATACTTGTACAGACTGGTGCAAATGCTTGACATTTTCTTGATTTTATGCTTTTTTGCTGTTTTTTTTTTTCTTTTTTCACATAGTAACATTTGCAGTGCGTGACTTCAAAATCCCATTGGACATAATATATATAAATGTGTCATATCCAGAGAGCTCTACTATGCGGAGCATTTATACACAATCCAATAAATAAATAAATAAATAAATAAATAAATACTAAATGATAAAACTCAGAGTTGAGGTTTAGACAAGCCTCGAATTTATTATTATCTGTTTAATTATATATATATATATGCTAGTTACCTTTGCTTTCAAAAGGTTCATGTTCCTTACTCAACACTCAAAAATCGGGGTGCTTTAGCAGTAAATTATGTAATATTACATCAAATTTTATATGACCATAGCTCCATTTTGTGAACTGCCCCTGTAAGCAATATATAACAAGATCCGTGTTACTTATTATTCTCGAACTTACAAGAATGATGTTAGGACTACAGCTCAAATCGGAAAAACAGTTTGAGAGAATTATTTTTCTTAGCATTATATTTTTTGTGTTAATTTTTCTCTTTTCGAGACGTATAAGAGGTAAGTCAAACGAATCCGATACGTTTGTGCTGTATGCTAGGTGTGACAGTGCCTATAGAGCCATCAGCGCCATTACTAGAGAGTTTCCGGTGCAGTTGGGATACGACGGCTAGATTGTTACGTATGTGCAAATGTATCTAGTAACGCGCTACTCTTTTCTCGTTCCGGTAAAGTTCCAGAATGCTGGCGCTTCCCGCCCCGCTCATTCCAATATAATTAACAATATACGGCCCCTTAGCCATCTATTTCCAAGGTGGAGATTCTTTTTTTATGAAAAAGGAGACATATATTACCCAAAAATTCAATTTTTTACGACAAATATGGCGGTTAGTAAGATCAACCCCCGACTACGTGCCTGATAAACCAAAACTAGCGACTCCTCTCGCTTAAAAAGTCGAAATTTGCATGAACGTACACTTGAACTATTGTAAAAAATTATATAAGGCATATAAATGAGCAAACATAACCTTTAATAACTAGTTTCAATAATCTTCCGCACTGGCTAGATAGGAGCGCTTGTATTCCGCAGACTAGATTGGACGACGGTATATGAATGCGGTGAACGTCACAAGTGCGCACATACCGATGACGTATTAATCTAGCCGGCGTATCTCACCGGCAACGGAAACTCTCTACTGGCGCCTCCTGACACAATATACAAATATTAGGCATACAACATTACATGTGGGTATATTTTAAGACGGCGAAGACAATTATTAATATGATGCCCATCACTATGCTAATAATGTTCGTCGTTAAGGCTGCCTGCCCTTTTGCTTTGGCGCCCTCCACGTCTCCGCCGTTGTAGTTGCTGTCCGATAGCACTGAAAAGAAACCAAAACGTTTTAAATGTAAAGATCGAAGGAGGAACTAAAAAAAGAATCCTGTGATGGAATTTATCTATCATAACTTCTTTTTCAGTACCGTTGCTGTGTGTGTGTGTGTGTGTGTGTGTGTGTGTGTGTGTGTGTGTGTGAGAGAGAGAGAGAGAGAGAGAGGGAGGGAGGGGAAGTTTCACCCAATATACACGTAACAATAGATACATAATAAAACACTAAAAAGGCAGTTTTGTATAGAGCTATCAGAGACTTAAAATGACATTATAAAATTAAATAAAATAAATAATAATTTTAATAAATTAAAAAAATATGAGAGCCCAACTTAACAGAGACTTCATCTACGGGTCTTCAGAAGACGCGTTAAGTTGGAGACCTGAAAAGATATTTTTATTTCTTTTTTTTCTTTACATATTAAGATAAAACAATTACCTGAAAAGATGAGGGCAATTATCCCCAAGGGCAGATTACAACACAACAACACAAAGATGGACAGCCACAAGTAGCTTTGCGGCTTGGGTTGGGGAATGACGTACACAGTATTGCCTGCTGGAGAGGGCTGTGTCACAATCACCTAAAAGATAAAATGGTTTGACAAATTTGGTGTAATTAAATCAATGTATGGCAATGCCAGAACAGACATTTCCATTAGTTTTTCTATTAAAAACATGGATGGAATGACGAATGGTGATGAAAGCAGAGGGTGCTCCCTCCGGTAGCGTGGTTTATTTAATGTATTCGACGTCCGACACGCACACACACATGCACACACACATTTAGAAGTTAGTTTTTAAAATTTTTAAGTATTCTGTTTTTAGTCTATACTGGCTTTAATTTATCTGTGGAGTTTTTATTTTTTATGTAAACAGCGCTGAGACGCATGTGTAGCGCGGTTTTAAAGAAGTGTTTTATTTTATTATTATTATTATATAAGATAGAGCGATTTTCTGAAGAGATGCGCCTAAAATTGTCCAAGGAATACCCCATTACAAACCTGCCCTTGGGATGCTGGGTTGTATGAAGGCGGAGGACCTTGGTCGTACCCATACTGTGGGTTAAAAAATTTTGCTGTGGAAAGACCTCCGGGTACGCTCTCTGGGTGGGTGTCATGCTATAGACCTAAAACAGAAAGAAGCCAGATATTATGGTGAAAACGGAACGCCTTGTTGCCGAAAACAAGAAGTGAGTTTTTTTCTTTTTTTGTGTGTGTTGAAGAAAATGAAATAACAGGAACAGAAAGTGCTATTAAAATTACATTGAAAAAAATATATACATGTATATAAGAACTGTGCGATACGAACACGAAAAATTAATTAAAATCTTTACCGTTCACCACACACACACACACACACACACACACACACACACACACATATATATATATGCTAGTTACCTTTGCTTTCATCACACACACACTTTTAATGAAGCAAGTTTCTGAGCAGATGTGTTTGAAATTCCCCTTTACAAACCTGCGCTTGAGATATTGAGGGCTGAGGTCCTTGGTCGTACCCATACTGTGGGTCTTCCTGTGGATAGGCCTCCGGACACGCTTTCTGGGTGTTTGCCATGGTGGAGATCTGAGACAGAAAGAAGTCAGTGATATAATGATATAACTGAAACACACATCCCCTCAACACTAGTTTTTTTATATTACATTTGCATTGAAGGAAATGATAGGAATGAAAGTAGAAGTAATAAGCGTAAATTTCAGGAATGTCATTTTCTTAGCGTCATGGCCGCTGCTAGGTTGACATGCATTAGAGATCTCTCTTGATTGAAATTTCCACACTTACATTTATTATTAGCCCTACAGTATTGATTTTGTGCCCCCCCCCCACCTCCCATCCCACCTCTACCTCTTGTGGAGCAAGCCCTGAAACCCTGTGCTATGGACCATTGCCCAGAAACGCTCTAGAAATTCAAAGATAGTTGTAGTTGGGAAACACTTAATAGAAATATCTTTTTTTCAAATACGTTCTTATACCTTTTTGTCTTTAAATTGAGGAACCCCTTAACCCGGCACAAAGATTATTTTCTCTCGATGTACTTTCTATATTTTATATATTTTAAGCAGTTTGACCACGTCACATGCATTGCATACGTTAACCATACCATAAACCATAAATGTGTTATTTTCTGTTTCTTTATTTTCTTTATTTCCTAGGCTGGTACTACAAGTATTAATGAATATTTAGTAAGTGGTATGGTTCATGTATGCAATGCATGGGACTAGGTCAAACTGTTTAAAATATTTAAAATATAGAGGACATAGCAGAATTTGTTTAACGGTGGCCATAAGATGACATGTGTGTAAATGTTTTAACATTTAACATTAAAATTAATTTAGTCACTGAACACTGAAGATTTATTTATTGCCCAAAAGAAGGTATGTAAGGCAGTAAATAAGAAGTTTTGGGCGAAGGGTGACAATATAGTTAAGTGAAAAATTCAGCAAGATGGCAAAGTATTAATCCGTCCTACGCCTATAAATAATCGTACTTTAATAGTTTTCCAAGAAGAAGGCTGATTATTTATGATGTTAAACAAATTCAAATCACGACCCTTCTGTGTTTTGCAGTGTCTAGTATGCATATGATAAGGCAAACTGTCAGTGTGCACACCCATTTCGTTATTCTAATGTCTGCTATCTCCAAGGGCGACGCATTTCGACTTCATCAGCATTTCCAAGTGGCATTTTTCATCAAGTATTACATGAAAACAACATTTTTTTTTTTACAAAAGGAACGAATTCGCGAATACTTATTAACTACACAGCGAATATTATTCATTCAATTCTGTTTTTACTCTGGTACCATATAATATACCCGACTAGTAGATAGGTTGTCATTTCACACATAGGTTTATTGTTGACTTATCATTTCAGATTTTCTTCTGTGTTCAGCAACGGACTAATGTTTCCATAAGAATTATCTTTATAAACCACACAAACCTATAGCCTAATCTGAAATATTACAAATGTTTCATCACTGTAAAGATCATTACTGAAAAGGCCTGGTTAATTAAAGGTCGAAAGAGGTCGATGTGCTTTTCAATCAAAAGTAATAAATATTTCGCAGAGAGATGCTTGCGTAAGAAAAATCTTTCAGCTCGTACAAATAATTTTTAGATATCTTTTCCTTTGCTCCGTATAACCCTTGCCTCCACACCCACCTCCAATACCCCCTGTGCCGCTATTTCTCCCTAAAAAACTGAACCTGTTCAACGGCAATTTGAAAGTTATGTTATCTCTGAATTAACGGAATGGCATCAAAAAGCAGTACTATACATGTTCACCAATCTGCGCAAGCCGCCAAACTTTTGGTTTGTTTTGGGGTATGTCTTACTTAACAACAGCTAGAAAGACGGACAAGCTGTTAGAGAAAATGCAATGGAAAACTGAAATATTTACTGAGGCTAAAGAAGAGGAGGATATAGAATACCCTGGGTCGTGTACACTACTATTTCACAGTGAATTTTGCCGTGTTACATAATTTAGAAGCACACGTTCCCTACCTGAAGTTCTACACCATAGGCTGTTTGAAGCGACTCTTCATACTTTTCCCTGCTTACGTATTTGGGTCGTATTCTCGAAAGGTTTTAACTTACGTTTTATCGCAGCTTTTTTCCCGTCAGTCCGTTTGCTTAATTAAGCATCCTCGAAAGTTTGTCAGTTGCGGACTTCTGTAGTTTTTTCATGCTCAGGTAAGTTAACAACTGTCTTTAACTTGCCGTGTCTCGAGCCTATAAGTGATACGCATGGGTGAAAACGTAGAATAAAGAGTGTTGCACATGCGCGAAAATTTAATGTTCTTCTTTTATGTTGCATTTTTGGACAGCTAGTAAATTCATAAATCAAGAAAGTCGGACATGCTCCTTAATTTTTGCACAAAAAATATCTGAACATTTATTGGGTTGGTTGGGGAGGAGGTATAAAAATGAAAAGTTACGACCTTTAAGTTTACTAAATGCAAACCAGTAATTTCAAATTCTACATTTTCTTTTTCTAGATTAATGTCCAGCATCATTTTAGACCCCATACCACAAAACACAAAGAAACATAAAGAACTGGCCCCGATCTCTCAAGAAGAAAACTTTTACTTGGAAGTATGTGACCTAAGAACGATGCATCAGTTGCGCCCTTACCGACTTTTCATCGCCATTTTGATAAGACCGCACACATTGCACGAACAATTACAATTTATTGTATATTAAGAACTCCCCTGAAATGCAATATCGACCTAATCATATTCACAATAAACTGGGACATTGAAATTCGGTTAAAGGAAATAAGTTTTATTTAAGATAACTGTTTTGCGTCGTGCTATCTGCTAAGTTCATTGCCTGATGTCGAGATGTCGCTGTACCCTTAGCAGTTATAGTGGAGACTTTTAAAGAACTGGAGCACGATAATCCAGCTTTGTAAAATGGACAAATAGAGCCAAGGTTGAATTTTTGATTGATGACGTAAACGGATGAAATGTTGAAGAAATGTAGAGTAACCACCGGGAGGGGACCAAAATGTCAGATTTGCAAGGCTCTTAGGGAAAGAAAGAGAATAAAATAACTGTACCACTGTGGTATATCACACACGGTGTGCTCTGGTAACACATTTACATTGTGATACAAATAACTACTACGAAAAAAGCACAAAAATGACAAATATTCGAGTGTAACACAACGCTTGTTCTAATCAGGTTAAAACACCGGGTTGTTGCAGCTAACGCATTACTTTGGATCAAATATTACATTTTATTGGAAGTTTTTTACCTGAACAGGCCACTGATACAGTATTTTTCTTCGCAAAGGGCTTATTCCCAATGAAAATATCGGTTTACGTAGATCGATCCAACTCCGCAGGCACTCTCGCTGAATGCAATCAGATAAAGATATTAACACGCCTCCTCCGTATCCACTGATATCAAGAGGTCCTTAAATGTTTTACAAAACTACACTGTGAGCCCTGCAACATTGTTGTAACAAAGTACTCGCGCAACCTGTGGTTAGAGAGTCATTTGTCCAGGCGTTGTGTGGAATACAAACATATAAGCTGTTGATTGTACGAGCACTTTGGAAACAAAGTTGATTAATTTGATTGTATGCACCAGGAGTTCCCGCGGAGTTTGGATCGATCTACTTAGATCGATAGTTTAAGTGGGAATGAGCCCTAAAAGATAAAGTAGTCTAGTTCGTCTAACCATATGAAATCATATTGATTGCGTCTATTACGTTTTAACTGTCAGTTAGGAATGCTTACATAAAGCGACTAACTTATAGCCTGCAGGGCGATTTTCTTTTGATTTGGTGTTTACTTGGCTTCACTAAAAATCTTTTGTAAAGATTGTCAGAACGCATAGCTGCTTCACTTAAAAAAGGCGTTTGACGCTGATTGCATAATGTGTAAAGATGACAACTTATTTCAGCAATTTGCGGGATACGTGAGTGTGGAAATGTAAGACGGGACTCCTTCAAAAGGTCGATAGCGTTGAAATGTAGTAAGACGGAATGAAGAAATTGTATATGCTTTTAAGATGCAAAGCGGCAAAATAAACAACGAAATGGTGATATTCCAGTGTCTTTTATCCTCTCATCTTTTTTCTTCTCTGTTCACCTTTTTTCATTATGGTTCCTTTTCACAGGCTTCTCCATGTTATTAACTTGTTGAATACGACACCGCACGTAGCAGGCGATGAGCACTTGTACACATGTACACACACTGCAGGGACAAAAGAAGTGTCACCCCCTAACTCAGAGTAATAAAAGTAGGCAGATCTTGGGTACTTATAATGCCTGGTCTACTTATAATGTGACTAATGAGTATAAAACCGCTATACCATGGAATTGTATTGTTGGTCTTGTACATGTACAGCAAATTTTATTCCTGTCTTCCTCCAATATGGCAAGATACAGGCAATTATCTAACGGTTATAGGTGCAAGTTATTAACCTGAAGAGGCGGAATGTAAGCAATGTCAGAATATCGATACAATTGAATTGTTCAGTCAGAACCGTGCAGGGGGTCTGGTCTCGGTATAGAAACACTGGATCAAGAGACAAATTGCCTCTGATGGGTCGTCCAAGAAAAAATACTGGCCGTAAAGACCGACGACTGATTTTGATGTCCAGGTTGTCAAAGTTCGACACTGCTTGTCAGTTGACAACACAGTGGAACAATTTCACACATAAGAATGTGTCTGTGAAAATTGCTAGGCGTCGGTTACATGCTCAGAGAGTGTACAGCAGGGTGGCAAGACTGAAACCTCTTATATCGTTACAAAACAGGCAACGTAGAGTAAACTAGGGTCAACAGGATCTGGAACTGGACAGTTCATGACAATTGGTCCTATATATTTTTTCTGATGAGTGTCGCTTTGGTCTGACCTCTGATGACAGAGGTACTATGCTGCCAAACTGCTGGTAAAGCATTTGCACCACATGCACTGAATTTTCGAACCCGGAACAGCATATTCATCATGGTGTGGGGCTGCATCAGCATCCATGGCTTGGGCGAATTGATAGTGGTTAATGGAAACATGAATCGCTAGAAATATATCGATGTTTTAGAGTCAGGCTTGCTACCATCTATTACTAACATGTTTGGTGACAGGAATTATCCATTTGTTCACCAGGATGACAATGCTCCTTGTCACAGGCCCAGAGCAGTTGATGATTGGTTTGACCAACAGGACATTGGCAGGGTGATGTGGCCTGCCCAGAGTCCGGATGCAAACATAATAGAAAATTTTTGGAATGATATGTCAAAACTTTTTACAAATGCCCGTCTAACCAGCAGAGAAACTCTGTTATATTCAGTGTTTCATGCTTGGGCCAGCATAAGCCCTAAACGCATCAGACAATTATATGAATCCTTGCTTCGTAGACTGGCACCTTTTATTAGGTCGCGTGGCTATGCCACTAAGTACTAATTTTTGACTTGAAACTGCATATTTTGGTAGAATGTATATTTTGTTCTCATTTTGTGATTTTTTGTGAATTTTGATGTTAATAATATGATACTAGGAGCATATCATTCCACAGTCATTCATCTCCCCCATAGTATTGGCTCAGGAGGGGTGACACTTCTTTTGTCCAGTGTGTGTAGTATGTATCAATAAACATAATATTGCCTTTTGATGCAGCTTTGTTGAGAAGAATATATAGTCTACATCGTAAACATTTCCATCTTTTCATCACATTTTCATTTTTACGGGTTCAGCTTTGATATCTAGGGTTGGGGATGGACTAGAATTGGTGGATAGCAAAGTACTATTAACGAGCTGTGCATTTTGAATAGTTCCCTTATGCAAACAGCTACACGTATCAGCAGATATTTATTTCTCTAGACTTTGAAAAGAATGACACTCTCCTTCGACCCTTTCCATAAGCTTGTCAGTAATCACCATTATCAACTCCACCTGCAATTACTTTGTTATGACATTTGTTAGAAATTTAACGATCCGGTAATTTCACAAAGTAATATTTCGCCCTGACATCTGAGTAGATTTGTCAACATTGACAGTAATATCACGACTCAGTGCTGTTCCTCTATGTACCGCTGAACCGAAACACTTTGATAATAATGTTTGCAAAAATGGGACAAATTTGTGTTCAGCTATCTAACTTTCTTGAAATAAAAACAGACACTCGCCTTCTTAAAATATCATTTAATATATAACTGACTCGTTTTAAAAATGTTATATACTTTGAAATTTATATGCTATGCTTATCAACTTTACAACAAGCGACACGGAGCTTGTGCATCAATCATACAAATAATAAGCTTTTATTGTCTACACAACGCAAATATTCAGAGTACTTAATGAAATTCTGAATAAAAAAATAGTTTACATGTATAGCATTCTGTATGAAAACTTCACTTAAGAGATTATTTTCGGTGAGAACCAAAATAACCACCTTGAAAATCAAGGGGGTGTGGGCATTTCAAGTTTTATCCCCAGCATTAATAGCGTTCTGGTGTGTAATTATCCTGGAAAAATTCAGCTTGCCGTATGTGTGGTCCTTTGAAAGATGCATTAAGCAATACGCATTGCATGGGAACGTTTTTAACATGCAGCAGCGAGGTTGTATCATTATTATTTTTTTACACAAGCTTTTTTAAAAATCTCTTTCTACATGTATATACATATCTGGCATAGACCCTCTACCAGTGCACATACTACGAAGCACCATCACAACTGTTCAAACTCTCACCATATACCCATACCAATGCCTTTAACATTGAATCTTTTGAGACACCAATTCTTCGGCGATATTATTGATTTTCACTTAGAAAAACAAAGGCAATGACACAAGTAGTTTTTTCTTCAGCTGTGAAACTTTCGTGAATGCATTTCTATGGGTTTTCCCATTTAAAACATAGGCTTAGTCAAAACTTACCTTATGTGCTATTTTGGAGAACAATATTTTCTGGTTATATGGCTACATTATTGTTATATTAACAGGCTGCCATAACTAGTGCTATATAGTACAACTACTACTTGGGCTTTATGTAACACTACTACTACTGAAACTGCTTCTGTGAATACACATATCTACCGGTATATACATCTTGTATTTACATAAACCTACTGGTAGCATGACGAGGCCAAGAAAAATGATACAGAAAAATGACACTAAATTGAAAATAAACAGACAAAAAAAGCCTGTGAGTAGCTATATGAAATGCCATTAAAATGTGTTTTGGGGATAGCAGACTCCAAGCGTGCGTGCTTAGGCTGTATTCCCAGAGCTTTTAGATCGATCTATCCCCGCGGGGAGTCTCACTAGATTACTGTCATATAATCCGGCTTAAATGTCCGTCCCGCCTACTACAAGCTGTAAGGGGGTAATTACCTTTCGTGTCCGCCCGGCTGACAGCTATTTAGCGTGAACCCCCAGGGAGTTAGGTTGATCTAAAGTAGATCGATCTAATCTCTGGAAATGGGGTCTAAGACCCCAAAGTATCAAATCTAACAACCCAATCTAAGACCCCATTTCCATAGATTTTAGATCGATCTATCCCTGTGGGGAGTCTCACTTGATTACTGTCAGCTTAGCCGGCTTAATCGTCTGTCCCGCCTACTGAAAGCTGTAAGGGGGTAATTAACTATGGTGTGCGCTCGGCTGACTGCAATTTAGCGTGAACCCCCAGGGAGTTAGGTCGATCTAAATCTTAATCCCTGGATCTATCTAAATCTCTGGGAATACACCCTTAGTCCCGTGTTTTGCATGTATTGTTTGCGTCTGTCCCTTCTTTCCATCGTCTTTATCCCTAGTCTCCCTAGTCAGTGCGCGTTTTGCAAAATCCATATCAGCTGTTTTTCAATAAACCTTAACTCCTGTTGCAACTTTATCATAGACTCCAATAAATCTTGCTGCTGCTGGAGAAGCAGCAACTGAAGGCATATTTCTGCGGGACTATCGTCGTCTGCGTTCTGAAAAAAAAAGACACTGTAATGTAGACATAGGTGGCCGATTTTGATTTAAGGATGTTTAATTTGTATGTTATTCCGTTCGCCTGAGTGCTTTTGCCTCTATGAAAAATAAGGCCTGGTTTTCTGTTAGATTTGATACTTTGATCAATGAGTTACATGTATAGTTAGGGAAAGAAATCTTTGATTTCATAATGAGAAAAATGGTGATCTAAAATGAAGTCCGAGAAAAATTAGAAAACTTTTCTCCATTGCCATAAATATGCGATATTTCACACTGAACAATATTACTCCGTATACACAATAAAGAAGCAATTTCATATTGGGCCTACATGTATTAATGGGATTTAGCACAACTTCATATATTGTGTTTTCACTGCTATGTACTGGACGCATTATCAAACTGCGAACGAGATATGATTATTCTACAACAGAAATATCTAGTTGGAGATTTTCAACAACAACGATTTTATAATATCTCTCTCACCGAGTCTTCTCTGAAATTCACCGGCGCGTCTACATAACCCTCACCCTGCATGTTGGTCTTCGGCCCAGCCTCGGAGCACTGCTGTTCGCGTCCAATAGCCTAGAATGACAAAATAAATAAAAATAAATAAATGAATATAATAATAATAATAATTAGCAGGCCGCAAAACTTTTTCTTTGAATACAACACAAAAACAAATAATTTTCTCTGACTTTGGTGCAACAGCAGCGTACCTGTTTTATAACAAGTGCAAGTATTTCGGAGGATTTTTTTTTTTTTTTTTTTTTTTTGTAAAATATTTACATCATAGAAATCCTAAAAGCAATTTCAGATTAATTTTATGGTAACACATGTATAAATCTTCGCGGTTCTTTCTACTAGAAGTTGTAACTTCTGATTGACATTGGATTTTTTTTTCTTTTCAGACATATAAAGGTTCCTAATATGACCGCGTCTTCTGAACATCTCCATAATCAGCCAAGTTTTTCGTTTGAATCAGAAAGGAAAATATCAGCTCTCTCTGCGGTGCCACAGGAGTTACATTCCGTATTGTTAAACCCGTTACAGTACATTAACTTTTACTTGGGACTAAGATTGCATTTGCCTGTAACGAACCTCCGAGAATAATGACATTTTATGTATAGCATTTACTGTTGTCTTGGATGTCTTACAAAATTGCAAATTTCACGCATACGCATTCTGCAATTTTCATCATTTGAATTGCATCATTTTGTCATCATTTTATTCGTAACCCGAGGTAAGAGGTAATGTGCAACTAGATATAATGTTCATAATTCATTCTAAGGAGTGACAAAGCAATTTTCGAAATTTTCTCTCGAGACATACATGTAGCGCGGTTTGCTGCGTAAGCGGTAACTACACAGGTGCGTCCTATGCATTAATCCAAAGGCGACTACGCTATCAATGTGATCAAGTAACAAAAAGTACTCTAGTGTATGTAGACTTGTGTATGTAGACTAAAACAAGCAAAGACTCTAAGCATAATTTTCAAAATATATGTATCTCACACAACACTTTCATGTTGACGGAATTGTGGTAAAGCACACTTGCAATGCGTCGCTCTGCCTGTCAATAGGATGTACAGTTTTCTTACAACTTACCGCTGCGGACTTGAAATTGCTTTTCTCGCTGCCTTTCCCAACCACATCCTCATTTTCCCCACTTTCTTTTCCACGGCGCTGATCACTCTCCATCCCTGAATATTGCCAAACCTTTCTACTAGTCCGCAAGTAGTCGTAAATGAGATGTCACATGCGAGTGCTTTCCAATACGGGGAGAGTTAACCTATTTCATTCGACCTTCGCATTCTGCACGATTTGAAGACTCATAGAAAAGGGAATCATCTACCGAAAGACCCGTTTCAGGTCAAAGAGACTGCATTATGATATAACGTTGAAGTGCGGTACTAAGTGGGGAGCGGGAGAATTGTGAAAATTGGAAAGTTTTGAACAGTTTTGAAATATATAATCTATTTTATTTCAATAATAATTAATGTCACCAATACATGCCTTGCCCTCACGAGCCTTACCCTAAGAGAATTACAACAACGTTTATATATATTTCAAATTTAAAGGATTGCCTTCACAGTAACTGTAGATATTCACAAACATTTTAATTAAAATTTTAAGTTCGTTCGTCAAAGGAAACTGTAAATCGTAATGGAAATAATCTCTACATGCAGTTTATGGACAGAAGTCTCCTCGCTGGATAGGGACTGAAGATAAGAACCCCCATAGCGGCGCCCGCACACAGCATAATACATAGCCACAGGTTCAGCGTCAGGAATATCAGCACCATTAGCAGAGCAGCAAAGACTTGGAGGGCGTATAGCAGCGCATGGAGCACGTGCAGGCAGCAGTAGCTACCACAACTTGACCTGCGTGAGGATACAGAAAAGTATATGGTGGAACGACATGACGAATAAAAGCGTAATATATGGACCTTTTACCATGAAACTTTCATGTACCTTAATTAAATTTCACCTAGAGGGGACCTTTTCCCTGAAAAAAGGGAGGGTTCTTTCGAACCCCCCGAACCTCCCCCCCCCCCCTGGCTACGGGCCTGCCGTATATTTTAAGCTTCAGGTAACTTGTAAAGTCTTTAAAATTAAAGGGATAACAACTGTTCGATTTGGCTAAAAAAACTGATTTGCCATCCTTAACAATGGTTAATGAATCCATTCTGACATTCAAAGTTAGTCTATGTTTTTTTAGTTTTAAAGAGATTATTATGGAGGTACAGCCACCTGTTAAGGTCCACGTGGTCTGATGGCAAGCACAGTTTCCAGAATTATTGCGACAACCGCTTTTTTTGGTGGAAAAATGTAATTCATTAAACTTCTATGAGTTGTTTACAGTGTTTTTAATGTGAAATATGGATCTCATGCGAACAGTTGTTGCCCCTTTAAGGTATTCAACATAAGGTTACACGGGGAATGTATTGAGGAGTTATGAGGGATGTCACCATTTCCTTCACCACGTTGAAGTACTAATACCATACTATAAATGCCATTCTGTCAATATGCCACGTTTCTTTTTTTCTCATTACACTGTTCATACCCCCCCCCCCCCTGGTTGATTACACAGTTTCTCTAGGCCTGCTCGATTTTTAAAGTCACCAAATGAGGTTTGACAAAAAGAGCGGTTGAAAACTCGTCCGCCGGCATATTTTAATCCTTCTACATTGGCGCTTAATTTGTGTTGCTGAAAACATTTCTTTTGTGAAGTGCGGTTCTAATCCTGTACGTAAGAAAAGATAAAAGGGCTTTCTTTTTGTATGAAGCTGACAGCCTATTTCGCCGATTTGTAAGACATGCCACTGAAGAGAGATTGAAGGGACCACCTCAAATTCCCGTTACCTGTGCTTTATTTCCCCACGAAAAACATTCTTAAATTTCCGGGGGTAAGTGATATTTTCTCTGACTTTTCAAACTTCGATCCTACTCTCCTGCCCCCCCTCCCCCCCCCCCCCCCCACCCCAATAACCTTGTAATAATCTCGGAAATGTTTTTAAATTTTTTTAAAAGAGGTGGAAAGGGGAGTAGGTAGACAACAAATCCAAACGAATGAAGTGTTGCGTTACTTAATAAGTTATGTGTTTTTAAGAATTTCACTATCTACAGTCTTTCCGAGAATTCATTTATTTTCATAATTCAAAATGAGCTGTCCCTTTCCCCTGGACCATGGACATAATGAGAGATTATGTCCATGCCTGGACCAAGCCAATGCTGGAACCTATTAATCACGTGGCGTTGAGACCACGTGGCCATCACGTGCACGTTGCTATGGCGTTATAAAGTGGCTGTCACGTTGTCCCGAAGTGGCGCGTTCCCCCGGTAACTTTTAGTATCAGTTACTTTGTAATGACAGCCGTTAAAAATATATTGTGCTAATCGAATATTCACATATTAAAATGAGTGAAGATGAACTACCAATAAACAGTAATTGCACTCTTACTCCATATCCATGTCTTCCCCGTGCCGTCTGGGTACTGTTCCATAGCCATTTTGCTCGGCGTACAGGGGCGGGTCACTGCGCTGTTTTAGGTGGTCGAGCTTAGCATACTGGACGCAGAGATTCAATGCTTTTAGTCCCTCGTAAAGGAAAGAGAATGTGAACACAGCCAAACATGTCGCCATGAAGTCTGTAACACAAACGCCACGTGTTAAAAAGTAAACAAAAAAGTAAAATTCTTGTTCTGCTATTGCAATTTAAATAATAATAATAATAATAATAATAATAATAATAATAATAATAATAATAATAATAATAATAATAATTTATTACTGTACTACCACTAGGGCATTTTAAAATGACTATATGGCCACACAAAGTACATGTACATTTATCCGTGCTATTATTCAAACCAAAATGTTATTGAAATACTACTTAAACGTATGATACAAACACATTTAAGTGAAAGAAAGCGAGAAAGAGAAAGAATTAGTATAAAATAATATAATATGATATATTTTTCTACGTGTATATCCAATACTAGTCTGGATATAACGAGAGAGAGAGAGAGAGAGAGAGACTAACGCCATTCCGGATCGGTCATCCATTGCTCAAAAATTCGAATCTTTTCAGTCCCAAAATGGAAGGACGGCTATAAAAAGACAAAAAGGGATACAATCATAGATGTTAATATATGAGTATCTGTAAAAGATTAAAAATCCAAGCTGCTCGACTTATTTCCCAAAGATTTTCTCCTCACATTAACATGTAAATTGTTACAGTTGCACTCGGTCTTCTCTAAAACAATTTCATAACGGAGTTAAGGTTAAAAATCGACAAGTAATATTTGCGTTCTGATGTGTGTCTCGGGATCTTTTCAACAGATCTCACCCCAGCATGATCATCAGGTACTTTTATCGAGACGTGGTATTTGGTATAGGACCCAATATACATGTATGTCGGGCACCAAAGCATAGGCACGGACTGTTTTTATACTTTTGAATGGTGCATACCAGTACATATAGGCTGCCGACAACTGTCCTACCTGTCTCATCTAATTATGTCAGGTGATATATCTGTTCATCAGGTAACTGTGGTTCTGAGACAAATTTTCTTTAACAATGACCAAATCATATAACCAATAATACTGTTTATCCAAAATTTGGTCTCTCTTACAACAAGTACTTGTTTAGAAAATATAACTATTTGTGTAGAAATGCATAATGAAAACTGAAACATACCTTATCATCTGATGGATACGACATGTTTTCAAACAAGTGTCACCTAGTCCAGTAAAGAAATGACTCTGCACGATACAAAGTCGTTTGACGTCCAATTTCTGTTGAAATTATAAATAAAGTATCACCACTATTATTGTTACACAACTTTTCACTGCTAAATAAATGTAACTAATCGATATCATCATCGCCACCGGCGTCACCCCTCTTGAGAACAGTTCAACTAGGCACCATGAAGAACTGTCCATTATCGATCCTACAGGTAATTGTTAAATTATATTTAAAAATCCTAAAAATTGGCATATATTTAATACGGATTGCAAAATAACTTTACACGGTGCCTTTAAGCTCTGCTCATACAAGAGGACAAGACCACCATCAAACATTTGTACGTACAAACGAGTGCCCGCATGGAATTTGTTGGTGTCTTTATTAATTCAGGAATTACTTATTTAGTTTTGTCAACGCTTCCTTACAACACAAACAAGACAGTTTGTTATCTACTGGTACTGTCCTTTGAATCGTCTGCATAATGCTAATTTGGTCTTCCGCATTCGCAACAGCGGTGACTGTGCCGTTCACTCTTAATTATCCCAGTGCCTTTATGACTGTACTTTTACCCCTTTTTATTATGTATCATATTAACTACGAATTTCAGAAATCACCCCCCCCCCCAAAAAAAAAAAATCAAAAACAAACAAAAAAATACTTTAAGGATCATTACTACAGACTTGACATTTAATATGGAATATTTTTTCTAAGTAATTTTTATTCAGTTTTTTTCCTATTTTGCTGACTGATAAATGAAAATAAGGATTAAAATCTTGTTTTAATAACTTTAAATTATCTCTTTGATGTCATCGTGATATCAATTCATTAATGGAATTTGCCAGAGAAGCAAACAAAAACACATTGCCTATTCTATGCCATACGACTTCCATTAAAAGAGATATTTTGGATCTCCATATTTTCCAAATTATCGTCTGTAAAAGAGTTATACGCTCCACAAAAGACCCTCATGTCAGTTGCTATAGTCACAGTAATGGTCGCTGTTACGCCTGGCCTCTTCTGGCTGTTGCCAGCACTCTCAAGCGGCAAGGCATTGCTTGGGGTAGGTTTTTAGAGTTCAATC
This sequence comes from Lingula anatina, assembly GCF_051362555.1. Lineage (NCBI taxonomy): Eukaryota > Metazoa > Brachiopoda > Lingulata > Lingulida > Lingulidae > Lingula > Lingula anatina. Next base: position 18,087,887 of record NC_141773.1, on the reverse strand, counting down.
TGGAATAATATTCCAGGCATCGGTCTAAAAGTGTCCAATCTGGTCCAGTTTTGTTGTAGGACATGTAGGCAGTTGATTCGTCGAGTAATGGCCTACCGAAATATTGTCTATGTGGTTCAAATGTGGCGATTTTGATGACCAGGGTAACTGCTCATTCCCTTGGTTCTGTAAGTTATCTGCTATTTAAAGTGCTCTGTGTGAACCTGCAACCCCCCCGTGCAACCTAAAATTGTTCCTAAGGTGCCCCCTATCAAATGATAGTCAAGTGGTTCCGAGATTATTCCTTAATTTGATCTGGTTCAGGTTTTCGTCGATGACTACCATTGGTGTTTTGGCACCAATGTGGTATCCACTCCAAATACTGACGCTGCCAATCACCCTTTTCACTTAAGACCCGGCATATGCTTCGTCGTAGGCCTCTTCTGGATATCTGTAAACTCTGTTTTGACTAATTGGGCGGTACAGGTGAAATCTGACCTCAATAAAGAAAGCCATGCAGTTTCAGTGTTCTACCCAGAAACGGTCATGGCCCCCAATTCATTAGAGAAACAGACGACGATGTTTTGCTGTTTGCAGTAGGTGCCTCGGAGGTCGTTTGGTGTTTTTACCTGCTTAACCCAGTTTGGTGTTCGCTAAGGGCTTTGAAAAACGCATTTTGGTGGCAATTTACCCCTCGTTCTGAACGGACTAAGTGTTTTTTGTTTGGTTGCAGCAGCGTATCCCGAAAGACAGTGGGTCCTGTACCCTGTAGGTATGATTTTGATACACTGGGGGTGACCTCTGTGTAGGTACATCAGTCTGGTCATCACTCTATAAAACTGTGGGGACCGTTCTGTTTGGCGCTATGATCTGTCTGGTAATGTCTGTCTTTTTTGCGCCATTCTGCCATAGATTAAAACATTTGTAATGCACTACTTGACTCATCTTCCGCACTGCAAAACTGACCGCTTGCATGCAAAATTTCAAATTCTTCTATGCAGTAGTTGTCGACATATGGATACTTTTTTGACAGAACCAAGCTTTGCCTAAGCCAAGCTTTGACCAGCCCAAAGGAACACTACCCAATTAAATCACTGCATATTACATCATGTAGCAGCGCAACAGACATGAAAGTCAGTTAATTGGTAGCAACACACCTGACTACACAGTTCTCCATTCACAAATCTTATATGAGATCGGAGTTTTTTGAAAAAAGAACGCATTTTTACCTAGGTATACCTTCGAAACTGAAATATTCCATATTAAATGTCAAGTCTGTATAATAAGGCATTGGCGTGATCTGCAAATAAAACAAGTCGTACCCATTAACTTTTATTACAAAAGGGGACATTTTCGTAGTTTGCTTAGAAAATAAGACATCGATTTCTCTTTAAAAATCTCATTGCATGCTTTGGCATGCTTGAAACAAAGTAATAGCAAACTAAGAAACAGCTCGCATCTACGAAATTTTATTAATTCTAAGCAGATAATATCATGAAAAAATATAAGTCAAGTAAAATAGTCTGGAATGTGGCTTTGTATGAATGTGGCAAATGGAATGTGGCTTTGAAGTCATAGACATTGTAGGTTGTAATCACAGAAATATGCTTTTTAAAAATATGGGACTACTTCACAGTCAAAAATATTAATAAGAGAAATATCCATTTGCATGCTGAGAAGGTTCTATACTGTCATTAATCCCATCGCATGAGATAGAATGAGTGTTAAGGCCTTGACCTCTTTACCCGAAATAATATATGTACAAGCCCTTAGGGCATAGCAGAGGATATCTGTATTTTATGACCCAGTGCAAGTTCTGACAAAAATATTTGAAAAGTCACATTAAAGGATAAGCTTGCAATTTCTTTGACACAAGTGACTTTGAAGTAAAACAATATCAGTCTCTCCAATTAATTATGCTTTTCAATTGATATGTCACTATCGAAAGTTACATGTTGCAGAAATTTAAGTACAACTATTAATTTAACATCATTTAAACTAATCAAGTTGTCCAGTGACATTATATACTTGGGCATCTTGCACACTAAGCCGAATAGTTAACTGGACTGGTCCTAAGGGTGTATTCCCAGAGATTTAGATCGACCCAGAGATTAAGATTTAGATCGACCTAACTCCCTGGGGGTTCACGCTAAATTGCAGTCAGTCGAGCGCGCACCATAGTTAATTACCCTCTTACAGCTTTCAGTAGGCGGGACAGACGCTTAAGCCGGCTAAGCTGACAGTAATCAAGTGAGACTCCCCACAGGGATAGATCGTTCTAAAATCTATGAAAATGGGGTCTAAGATTGACAGCTTAATAGTTAGTCCGTCACCTAAGAGAATAACCTTAACAGCATGATCAACTTATTAACATAATTAAACAACTGGGTGCGAAATTTTGGGGAACTTGTGAAAGAGTGAAACCGAGGATTCGCTGGTTACATCCGTATACGTCCCCGCACCGATACTCCCCCGATCCAATACTCCCCCACATCATTGCTTCCCCGCATCGATACTGTGCGGGGATCTATCGGTGTGGGGTCATATCGATGCGCATAATACAAAAAAATACTGTGGGGGATTATCGGTGCGGGGGAGTATCGACATGACCCCGATTCGGTAAGAGTCACCTACATATCAGTGCACCTCGATCGTCAGAGCCTCCCGCCTCCTAAAAGTTGAAATCTGTCAAATAGGAGTAGTCCAGTAAGTATGCCACTCAATGTGAAAAAGCTCGATTTATATTATTGTCAAAACAAAAACATAAACACACACACACATCCACCTACACTACACAGTGCCATAAGATTGTATGACCATGTATATATTGAGGCCACAAATTATGTGTAGTTATATGAATGTGTGGTTATCTGCAGTTAAGTGTATGTGTGGCTTATACACACACAAACACACACACACACACACACACACGACTGCCTTATGTACTGGTACATCAAAATAATACAGATATCCCCTGCTATTGGTCGCTCAGTTCACTATTGCGCCAGGATGGTTTGTTTCTGCAATTTCAGATCACAAATGATCTTAAAAATACATGGTCTTCATCATTATAGAAATGATCTTAACAGGGACTGACTCTACTTTTAAGATCAAAAACTATGTTTCCCGGAATAAGTACGACTATTTTGGGATTGTCTTCTAGTTACATGTAGGTGTTCAATCGATTTTCTCACACGCCCCCCCCCTTCCCCCCCCCCCCTCCCCATTGTGATCTTTTAGGATTTTTAAAAATGCACAGTCAGTCATTGTTAAGACAGGTTCTATTATGATTAAGACCATATAATTTATCTAGACATCTAGACCATTTCAGACATATGTTACACCATTAAAATCAGAAATAAGAGTACAAATATGAGGAAATTCGACACCTTTGGCCATCTCCAGTAGTATAAAAATGTAATCAAAATGAATTTAAAAAATCAAAAATAAACCACTAGCAGTCACATTGTTCCTGAACACTTTAAAATTAAACCATCACAAAAGACAAGGCTAGGCATAAACATTCTACATTGAACATATCTAGGGGACATAGGTGTTACAACAAAACAATATAAGTAAACTAATAACTTCACTCATATAACCATATAACCCTTCCATAAACTTATCGTCCCTTTAATTGCTTTGCCACAACCTCTTTGATTTTGATCATGTCGTCTTGATCACAGATCCCTATCTCCATATCATCACTTATATTCACATTTTAATTAGAATTACATGTATAACGTGGACAAAATAGCTTACTTTTAAATTGACCAGTTAAAGTCATGTGACCCCAGAGGCATTTATTGCGACTTGTGTGTCATGTCATCTAATAAATTTTTGTTCTTAGTGAATGCATGGTTCACAGATGAAGTGTCACGAGTTCTAAGGAAATGTATAATGGTTTACAAATCTACTCTCCTAAGTTAGAATTTTTTTTTCATAATACACTGAAAATTTTATACCATTGCATTGCAGTATTTGAATTAAACAATTTCATCACACTGATTTTTGCAATCTACTAAAATAGCAAGTTCAAACAACTGCATATGCATAAGTACCAGTGCCAAATGTAATACTGGTTAGTAAAAAACGTATAGAGGGATCGTTAAACTCTCATTCCGTGGATGAAAGTAGCAAACTGTATCCACTTTAAAGATAAAACACAGAAATGGTAATCCGCTAGGAACCGTAGTCCGTTTTCCATTACTTCGTGCTGGAGACATTCGTTCCATATACTAACCCTACTATTCCAACTATAACCCTAACCTTTACTAATCATACAGGACCCCAGACTTCCATTCCCAGGACTACCATTCCTGTCACACCAGTCATACTAAGTTACTAAAAGCCTGCATTTGCACCTCTAAGCCCGATCGCCACCATGCTTATTCAAGTTATTTTCGGCGTCTTCATGCAATGTCTCCGGGTTGTTTTGATCCATGTATGAGGGCGCGGTTCCTGGACTGCCTGGTGCGTTGCTATCTTCTACGGGTACAGGCTGGACTCCACCTTGTGCTGCTGCAACATAACGAACAAGGCGTTTTTTATTTACTATGCTTACTTTTATGTCCTTTAAAAGCCATGTACTTCTGTTCATTGCAAATACTCTGATCTGCATATTACTGCTGTTTTGAATAAAAAATAAAGATTTCTTCTATTTGAACTAAACATTTTAATGTTTGTTAAAACAAATAGATACACTGCATGGTTGCTGAACCCCTGTTTTTATGAATAATCTTTATGTTTTGTGGGAGATATGATCTATCTAGAGAAAGTTAATAGTAATCAATTTAATTTATCAAGGAAGGTGTCAATTGCACTAATAACTGTTGGCGTTGCATTGCTGGCATATATGATGGCTAAATTTTGGTGGTTAATATTTGGGCTGGATTGTCCTGGCAGGCAACTGTTTATCTCTGACTCGGTTAAACCCCGGTGATACACCGCAAAAGCAAAATGGTGAAGCTTGCTGTGTACCAAGGTGCACTACCACCACATTTTAAAAAATTGATAGAATTTTTTTTTTAATTCCGAAGATGAATAGGAAAGGGAACATCTGTTACAGGCTCTAGGTCGTGCATACATGTACTGGACATGCAAAAAACGAGGTTGTTGAAACAAGATTAGGTGCAACGTGGACATAGGCCCATATGTCCAAGGGTGCAGGCAACAACAAGATTTGTGTATGTGAGTACAGTTTAATTTATTACAGATGTGAAGTAGTGCATGGCAGTGGCTAAGTTTATATGGTACTCAGGAAAAGACTGTTTAGTGGAACAGAGAGACCGACCTTGCTTTAATAAAAGTCTAGCTGCATTTTGTGCTGGAAAAAATTGTTTTTGTTTGAGAACTTTTCATGAATAATTTGATATTTTCTAGAAACGTGGGGACGTCGCATGTAGACTGGAAAGCTGACATAAAGAGCATTCTGTTGTGAAACAGATAAGGAGAGAGTCAATATACCCGTGTACATTGTTTGGTATTTGTGTTCACCACTTGTAGCAGGAACTAAATACTAGTTGTTACAAATAAGCTTATAAGCTTATTTGTTTGTAAGAACATTAAAACAAGATGTATACATCTTGTTTTGGCAAGCGTGACAGTTAGTAATTGCTGCTAGTTAAAATGAACTATATCTTTAACGTCAAACTTTTTTTGTAGTTAACTTAATTGACAGCGTTATAAACATAAGCAAAAAAAACCCGTCACTAAATTGTAAAAAATGGTTTATCTATCCAAATTTCTTATTAAACAAGTAAAATCAAGAAAAAACGTTGACAAAAATAAAGGGACCTTAACTGGTCAAATCCCAGAACCTCGTTCCACACCCAAAAAAGCCGTTTTTATTTTAAAACTACAAATTCATGTACTTTGGATGGACATTTGCGCACACAAGTAAGGCCAATTTTTATCCCGTGACCAGTAACATTACAAAGTGGCTAATTAACGGGTTGTTAAGGAAAACATGCAGGTAAATGGCTCAACCCCTCTGACACAAGTGGTCATGCACCGTCTTTGCAATCTACTACTGTAAGATTCCCGATCACAGCTAGATAACGATTTGCAATTAAGGTTTTATCTCAGGTGTGCAGCCGCTAATTGCAAAGGCCGTCAAAGGGAATCAACCAGGCAAATAGCTCATCCTCCATGACAAGTGGTCAAGTACTGTGAAGTATAATAACATCGGACATCGTTTAACGGCTCTAGAAGTCTACGCAATCCGCCATGTTTTTCGATTTGTTTTCCTCCATTTCCGGTGGACTTGCTGGTTGCTAAGGCAAAATGCCCGAATAACCGACTGTAAGAATATTCCAACTTACATGTAACAGGGTTTTCATCCGACACGACTTGCAACAGCTCCTCATTAGCCTCGTTTTCAGGAGAGTTTGAGGCACTTGCAAGGCATTTTTTCTTGCACCTTTTAATGATCCCTGTAACATAACATTGTGCTACAAGACTTAAATTGTCGTTTTCAGTCTTTTTTAATCCGTAAAGTTTACTGAAATTCTGCAAGGAGCGCAAGAGGTTGTTCACCAAGATTTTAAAACATATTATACATCTTGTAAGTTTGATAATGTTAAGATAGCACAGTGTTTATAATCAAAAGGTGTACTGATGGTACGCTTAAATAATGGTATACTGTATACTACTCAAAAGAAGTTAGAGAACACCTAGAAAATTAAAAAACACCCTCTATTGTCCAAGAAATATGAACATAAAAATTACACTTGATATTCATTGCTTTATAGAAAAGCGCAGTGTCTTCGCCTATTACAAGCAATCAGCACTATGCTTTTAAAAGTTCTTAAAATCATATCATTTGGAAGAAAATCATAGCCAGTGGTATCAGAATTTCATTGCTGTGGCAGAATCAAGTGAGACAACGATTAACTTTAATTTAAAGAAACCGGCCATGAGCTGGGGTTGTGGAACAAGATCGACCTGGCCTATGATTTATTGAAGGACCTCAATCTTCTCTTCAGTCGGTGTCTTCTATGCCACACCCCCATTTAATAAGCCCACGTCTTTCCCTCTTTCCCCAAGAGACACACTACGGCTTTTTTTGAAAGCAAGACTGAAGAATGTGGCAGTCAAAACTCTTGCAGTGCCCTCTCACGATGACTATTCACATGAGAAATTGCTGATTGCAGGATGCTATCTGTTCATCAGATCCTCAAATTTCATTTGGGCAGAACCTCGGGGTAGTTGGGAAGCCAAACAATTTTACCCATGGTTTACTAATTTCACCACGAAATTAATAATAATAATTATTACTTTTCACTTATGCAAAATTGTCTTCACTGAAAAATGGTAAACTACGATACGTCTGTCATTCAATACAAAATCACGAGTTTGTCTAAGAATTGCTAAAATTACATTGTAGTGCGCAAAGCCAAACATTGCATTTTAAATGGTAGGTCTTCCCTACTTCCTTTGAGTAGTACATTTCGATACGATAGCATTAGTAAAGAAACCGTAAATATCGGTCGTACTTAGCAATATGATGATTGCAGCCAAGACACCAAACACGATCACTGCGACAATTGCAAGTGATAACTTGAGATCTTCTACCAAGTTAGACGGATTTTCTAAAATATAAAAGAATATAAGTTTTTACTGATACGCAGTTGAAATTCAAATTGAATATTAATATTGGCTATTATAATCACTGCCTTACGTGTATACCGATCACGCCCATTTCAACGTACGTTTTTAAATTTAATTTCATATGTTATTTTCAAACGAAAACCCTGAACAAAGAGTTGCCAAATAATATCAGGACTTTTTTGTGCATAATATACAGTAGTTAACAGTCTAAATAAATATTTGTTCGACAGAATGTTTTATAATATGTGAAGCAATGAAAAATTACCGGTTGACGGAAATTGGTAAGTTGGGTATGGGCAAGCAGTTTCAAGCCCACTGCTGAAACATCCAGAAGGAAACCGCCCTTGATAGAGGTCCTTGCATTGTTCTTCTGCAGTCCATGTAGTCTGATGTCCATTTTGGATAACCTCACAGCAGTTAATGCATGATTCACACCTTACCACAAATAAATAAATAATATTAAAATATCATTCTCGAAATTATTTTTGAAAATAACCCCTGAAAGCAGAGATGTAAACAGCAATTTATAAAAGTAGGGAATACCTAATCCACTCTTTTCGTGTGTAATGAAAAAGGATAATTTACCTTTACATACAATACATACATGTGTTATTAATGGACACAGCACAATGTATAATCGTGTACGAGCGTTAAATTTACTTCATTAAATGACAGTTAGACCCAATTTGTCCTTCTTATTATTGTTCAAAATGTAATACATTAAATTTTGTGCAATCGCCGTTTAGTAAACATGCATGTTTTCGCTTCATACAATTCATTCTTTGCAATTCCATAAGTGCAATTCAGTATCAGTTTTTAGCTTTTGAATGTGAATGCTAAATGATATTTTGTGTGTATACCTGTATGTGTTTATTTTTCTAACAGATTTAAGAATACATAGGAGCTCACCTGGTTTTGATTTCAGATTTTGAATGTGAAAACCTAATGATATCTTCGTGTGTATATGTATGTATTTTACTAACACTTTGAGCTCACCTGCCTGTATTCGGATTGATGGCGTGGTAAGGTTTGCATACTGGTAGTTCTTTGCCATGAATCACGGTTTCCGTTGCCAGCAAAACGACAACCTTGAAACAATTTCAGTCATGAATTACACACTCCTAACAAAAAAAAAAAAAAAAAAAAAAAAAATACCACCCCTACCCCATTCATATAGGCCTACATTGCTTCAAGGGAACCCATAGATTTAACTTTTCTAATGCATAACCTCTAGGCAAGCAATCGCGTAAACTGGGGTGTGAGTAATACCATTTCAACACCCACCATCATGTTTTTTTAATTTCAACAAATGTTTGATTAAATAAAACCCCACAAGAAGGATCTTGTTGACCACACATGGTTATTAAGCTGGAGAAACGTTTGCAAATAGTATATAAAACTTATGCACAGCTGAAGATCGCATTAAGCAAACAGGTTATCTAAACGGGTTCAATATCCTTTTCGAGGAGAATTAATGCCTTCAGTCAGCATACGCAACACTAATTCCCACCCACTCCTATGTTCTACAACTTTACACAATTATGAAACAACTTTTGATTACCTTAATCGCCTGCGATTAAACTTAATCAAATACATATATAGCCCAAGCTATCTAAACCATTTTTGGGGCAATATAATTGCAACAGTTTTTATATTACCATAATGCTTTCTTATGAGTTCCCCAAAATGATATACTAAAAGTCTAAAAAAAATCGAGATGGCCCTCAATGCCATAGGAATATATGGAAAGCAGAGGTATCAACTACAAACAAGGAAATATACAGCCCATAAACAAGTTAACATTGTTTTCCCTTTTTCAATACTCCTATTATATGTGGCCACTCAAAAAAGATTTTGTTTGATTTCTGGTGTCATTTTGAGAAAATATATTGAAAATGTTCTTTTGATTGTACGTATTTTTAAAAACTAAATCCATCGGACTTGGGTAAGAATAACATTTATTTTGCCTTAATTATAAGGGGATTCCCTTTGTATTTAGTGTTATGTGTGGCCCCAAGAAGATTTTTCAACCCTCCCCTCTCACTTTAAGTTGTCGATGTGGCAAAGTAAAATAATTATGCAAAATGCATTTAAATCGAAGGGAGGGATTTCGTATGTGATATTCGCGAATAAAAACTTCTGTATATGTGTTTGACGGACAGTTTTAATTTTTCGAAAGCAAGGCAATGTTAGTAAACAATTACGGATCAATTTGTTATTTTTAAATAAAGCTTATAGCATACCCTTCATGAAAAACATCTCCGATATTATTGAAATCTTCAATAAAAATAAATACGAAACATACGATATAATCTTATGCTTGGCCTATTTATTAGCTAAATCGATATTTTGTAAAATTAACAGGTTAACGCCAAAGAATATCTGGTTTACCTGGATCTGTGCTAGCCCATATGCCACCCATCGCCTACCTATCTGGGCCCCAGATGTGTGTGCTGGCTGGGTACTGCCAGAACAGCATATAGGTTCAATAAAATAAAGTTAAATCCAGTTTCTTATTTTTTTTTCATCCTTATTGTATGTACTATATATATTTTGTGGATAACCAATGTGATTCTTGGGAATATTGACAAAATTTGCAGAAATGTAATAGCACAAGGGTTCCAGTTACTGCCAGGCCAGGGAGATATATGAAATGAAGTTAACCTAAGCTTGTTTCCAGTCATCATCCTTGTTTGCTCTGTGATAAATATGTATATATAAAGGGATATCTGGTGGATAACAAATGTTTATTAAAAGAAAATCTAAGAAAGCTGTCATGTATCATAGGAATATTATTACGTTGCGTTTCAATAACTGTCAGGAAGATAGGCCTATGTGTTCATTATCAAATTAGTTTTTTTTTTTTTTTTTTTTTTTTTTTTTTTTTGTCAAACTTCATCTCATCCTTATTATCTCTATGAAAAAATATCCAATCAAAATATAGATTCCTTGGGCTACTATATTTGTGCATGGATTCACGCAATGCAGGTCGCAAGGTAACAGATGACGACAATGGAAAATGGCGACTGGCTTTTTGTGTTGTTTCTTTCGTGAAAGCAGGACGGTAGGTACTGATAATTATATACGTATATTAATTATATACCATTAGATATTCATTGTCTAAATGGTTTCCTTAGATAGGCCTACAAGTCTGATTTGAATTCACGATTTAGAAGTAAACGCCTATGCCCTTTGTTCGGAATAGCTTCTACTACCCTCCACCGCAAAGAAAATTCTTTACTCTACATATAAACAGGTTTAACTGCTTATTCCAGATGTGCGCATTTTTTTCTTTCACAACAACTTTGTACAGGAAGATCGTCACATGTAGGCCTACAACTGGCTCCATTCAGATAGTACATTCTTACAAAGTACAACGTTCATTGTTTTCTCAGTACTAACATGTATGCTCGTAGGGTTTATTTGCCTCCCTTTTTTTACTCCCATCTTTTCTTTCCATTGCGGAGTGTTTAGCTACAAGATGACAGGTATTTTTATACTGTGTACGTGAGCTTCCAGTAAGCTTTTCCCCATCTTAATCAATGCTTTCTACTATCTCTATTGACCTATTAGTGTCATGTCTAAGCTGTACACGTATTTTCGCTTTCCATCATAAATATTACAAGGCAGTCTCTGCTTGTTTCTTTTGTGAGAGGTAGGCCTACAACAGTAGCCTACTGTGCATGCCATTATTCCTGCATGAAACCCTTGACAATAAAACGTCTTTTGTTTTTTTTTTTTACGTGAGGATCGGGGACTATAGTATAAACAAACCAAAGACAATAATCAAGTGGGGCCAAAACAGGGAAACTAAAGGCACATTTATGTCGATATGTTATTTGTTATGATTATGTTAATGTCTATGGCAATCAATCAAAGGTGACGTTTTAATAGGACCTCACAGGCTGCACAGAGGAAAACAATGCATTGTAAATCGGACACATTAAGCATCTTTTGTCTTCACTTTTAAAATCATGACAATATATTAGGTTATAGGCCTACTAACAATATGCCACATCCTGAAATGTTTTTTGATAAACAATTCCGATACATCTGGCTGTATATTATGCGCAGGCGCAGGCGCAAGCGCAAGTGAAGGTAAAAGGTCAAGGTGAAAACAAAAATGGCGAACATGCCGGCAAAATAAGCCGAGGAAGGTCGATCATTTTTTTTCCTAAAGTACAAAATGTATATGTAAAGACGCATAATTCACTATTTTCCCAGTCAGTGCATATTGTTATGTACCAAAGAGACCTAACGGACACATTTAATCTATAAAAAAACAGTGTGAATTTCTTATCTGATTACTAGTTTTACCAACTATGACTCACCACCTTTAAAGCGCCATAGTTTCCCTCAGGAATGATAGGTAAGCCTTGGTAGGCAAGGCTGGTTTGGGAGGTTCGAACGAACCTCCCACTTGGCTGGAAAAGGTCTGTTCTTATTCAAAATTTGACCTATCAATATTGTTTGTTCTTGTACATGTATGCCCGCTTCCAAGTCGGACTGTCTATCTGGATAAAAACGATTACTCATGTAACCTACTTCTTCAGAATACCCCCCCGCCTTTCCTAAAAAGGCTGTCTTAGGGGACACTTTAAACAATATTGCATCAAACAAGTTATTCATCACAACCTTGGTTCATCTGTCTTACCTTAAAAGGTATGCGACTTCTAGGCATATCGTCAAAATTCAACAAATTGTTGACAATTTGACGATGATGACAACACGCCTGTCGAAGCCGACGCAGTGTAAAAAGGCAATGCATGGTTACATGGAATTGCAGGCATTCTCCTTGCTATATTTATGGTTTTCAAAATAAAACACTTAATCTTACAATGCAATCATAAATATCAGTTAAATATTATTCGAGGCAAATCTTTCTGGCCTATTTGCTCCGTATCACTAGGCTCGCGGCCATGTTGGGGAATAGTAGGCCCTAGCGGTAATATAGGTGAACCAAATACAAAGTAAACATCATATCGCGATTGTGCACACCAAAGATAGGTATATATACAAGTGAAAGCTTCAGCTGATCAACGGGATCGACCCATATGAACTCAAAGACGTGAAATTGCTTCCAAATGTGACTTAACCCAACATCTTGGAGCTGTCAGACGTTATTTTAGATATCTTGTAGGCCTACTTCATTTTTTGTTCATTAGGAAATAACATAATTATAATTTGAGACAGTTAAATATGTAATCATAAGTTCAACCTTTCATAGAAGCAACATTTTTTTTCATAAAGGATAGATTTAAGGAGAAACCTGAGCTATTCATCGGGACCGACCCCTATGGACTCGAGGAAGTAGGCCTATATATGTAGGGCCTATTCGGGAGTGTCATATGACATGAAATATTGAAATCAGATAGGACTTATCCCAACATTGTGAAGATGTCAAAAATTATTTCAACATTCTTGTACTTCATATTTTGTCTATTAGGAAGTAGCATGATTGTTGATTGAGAGGGTTTAATATTTAGGGCCTAACCATGAATTCAACCATTCATAGGCCTAAAAGCAAAATTGTTTCATTATTGGTAGGCCTACATGTAGGCCCCTATTTTTTCATTAGTTCAGCCATTCATAGAAGCAAGGCATTCTTCACACTTGTTACTTTTGTATGAACAATATCCTTTGTAAAATAACAATAGTGGAATTAATAAATGGATCTTCATTTCTGTATTCATTTGCTTAAACATATACCTGTAGGAACAGAGTGGACGTTTTGTATGAATAAAAGTAAACATCTATATTGCACATTTCAATGACAGATTATCAGGGCCCTTGCCTCTCGGTTGATAACACTAATGGGAAAATATTTACATATTTTAATGATGCAATGCAACATGTAGGCCTACAGTACCGGGTACATCTATTGCATGAGTCCATAATTTAAGAAACCTGTGTATATTATCATATCTCTATTTATTAAAATGTAAGACTGAAGCCTCGTGATTTATATGTGCTGTGTGCAATAATCATATATGGGTGTGTAAATAAAATGCTGTAAATGCTGTTGCTAAGCAGCTTTTAAATTAGTAGAAGTTCACAACTGGTGGTCAAGTTTACAAATGCACAATTTACAAGAGCTTTCATGTTGACGAAGCACAGCCATCTATTTCTGCATATCAGACTATCTGTAGGAAGTGCACCATATAAAATTTTTATACTTCTTACAAACTTCTCCATTTATCCTTTCAAAATATGAAAAAAATAATGATTTCTTCAATATTTCTTGTGCTTCTGCTCGCAATTCTAAACAAATAAAATGTCCATCTCTTCTATTGTATGCAAGCTATCAAGATAACAATTTCAAAACGACCTCTGATCACTGCACATTTGACATTAGGCATGGATTATCTCTAACTTTCCCTGGCAGACCACGTAACAAAAGTTAGGAGTGTCCATACATTACATTGTTACCGGTGGCAAAAAATCTTGAAAGAGATTAGAAAGACACTAAATTCACATGGAAGGAACTGGCATGGCAGAACTATTCTTGGTTTCTACAGAGTTGTGATAAACATTTGGAATTTAGAATAAATAAAAAAAATGCTTCGCAGATACTCTTCAATAATAATTTCAAGAACAAGGTAAGGAAAACCAGTAAAATTCAGAACCCAATAAGCATTTTCTCAAATTTTCTATGAAAAAGAGTAACTAATTTTTGCTTTGAGGGTTATATTTTCAGTTCTGAGTGTTACTTCATACAAAGTCCAATTAAGTAGCTTTTATCATGCACTGGATTTTAGTCTCCTGAAGTTCAAATCCTGATTCTTTAGCAGGTTCATGAAAAATATAGTCCACTTGGCCACAAAGATTAAGGAATATTTTTACTGCCTCTGTCTTTTGTGTCATCTTTCTGCCTTTGCCTTGTCTTGCTGTCATCAAAAGCTTCTGTCGCATCTTATTATTTTTCGTCATTGATAAATGACAATTTTCAGTCATATGGACTTTATTTTATTTTACTTTGATCAAAAACAGAGTTTCGTTTTGCATGTTATCATTTGGCTACATGAATGAAAATGTGTCAGCATCATTGTAACAGCTTTGATCACTATTTATCACTCTGAACCACAATTTTTTTTTTTTTTTTATCAAATTCTAACTCTGTAAATAGCAAGTGTTATTTAATCTCGGTCTAAATTTATAGGTATAAATTAATTGGGTGATTGATGTATCCAAATGGCCTAAGTCAGAATATCAAAAGTACATGTACTTAGATATATACATACAGGGGCACCAGTATGTGCGCGCACACACACACACACACACACACACACACACAAACACACACACATGATTATTGAGTCCAGGACACGTGTTGTTAATGTGTACACCAGTTGGTAGCAGAGATGAAAGTTTGTTTGTTTTTTTTTTACGTTTTGGGGACATACCGTAAAACGTTGCATGATTTTCTCTTGATCTTATGTTCATATAGGTAAAAGTTGTGGGAAAGTTCATTCAAAGATTTATATGCAGATTATTTATGATCATTAGGTCTACTTTTAGCTTATAGGTATACTTATAACTCGTTTCGATAAGTGAAACTTTGAAAAACGGATAAAACATAAGTGTATGTAATTTGTTTTACTAAAGCCTGCAAATAAATACGACAAAACGCACTTAGTTTTATTTTTGTCATAAACGTTATTTATATGGTATTATTAATAACAACACATGTAAATTGCCAAGAAATATTCATCTCAACCAAAACAAAGTACAAAGAATTTTTTATCTAACAATACTTGAAGGGATTAAATGTATGACAACCAATAGGACACAAGGGATGATAGAATCAAATCTCGTGAAATTTTAACATTGGAGTAACTTTGAATAATACATGGTTTGCCAATTGAATGACAATTTCAAAACAATTATAACGATATGATGTTCTTTTAATTTGATAGTCCAACACAAATACAATGCAACAGCTACTGGCTGGATGCAATTTACATCTGACCACCGATGCTTACATTGTACACATAAGGGAGTTACTTTACCTACAAGTGTATAATACCTTGAGTAAGAACAGGATTAAAAATAATTTATAAAACATATAACTAGTATTTGTTTCATGATCACACCGCTATCAAATTTGTTCAGAACATCAAGAAAACTACAAAAAAAAAAAAAAAAAAAAAACAAAAAAAAAAAAAAAAAAAAAAAAAAACAGACATTGAAGAACAACATTTTCCTCCATATAGAGGCATATTCTGAAGTGCATTAACGAAGAAAAGGCTGTCTAGGCCAACCAAAGCATTAAAAAATTTAAATAATTATCATGTCAATACAATAATTGATAACACAATCACATAAGATTGTTCAGTGACATGTTAAAAGTATTTAACTTTCCTTTACAGATTTTGTTGACACATAATACACCAAAACATAAACTGTGCTATGCTTTCTACAAACCAAATGGCAATTTCAAATGGGTATATAATACATGAATGTGCAGATAGCAATATTTTGCTCCAAGAATAAATCGCTTGAAATATTGTTGGTGATAAAAGATTTCATAGAAGCCCACTGCTTGTTATTGCCATTTTTCTTTTACGCCAACGTTGCAAGCCTTCTCTGTGACTTCAATGTGATGTCAGACAATCCAGCACCTCATACACCATGTAACAGCCCAAAATACATTATGTTGCAAAGTGCAATATCCCATTTACATAATTTCTTTGAGAAACTATATATCTACAAATGTATGAGAAAAGAGACCCAGAGTCCAAGGTCATACAAAATGTGTGTATCATGTTGAAAAAAAGGTAGCTTCGCTTTCATGGTTCACACATGGGTTTAACTTTTTTAAGCAGGGGGACAGTGGCTGTCCCTATATGGAGGAAATTGTTGTTTTTTTTTTGAAAGGAAATACCAATTTAGAATTTAAATGATCAAATTTTAATTATGTTTTCCGTTTTTCGACGGGCATTTTCGTTCTCTTTCAGTGCACTTACCAAGTGTTTTGCACGTCTTTTGCTTTCTTAGGGATAATGCTAACATTGAAAAAAGCTATATTATATCTATACGTCAAGTGTTTATGTATTGAATTGACATTAGATTTGTCTGTAAACGTGCTTATAGACGCAAGGTCATAACATCTGTTAAGACATACTGGTAGGGATACCGTTGGGCCGATATCAATGTACTTAGTGTACTATATTGTTAAAAAGTGAGTGAACAACAGTTGATATGTGTTTATTTGTAAGAACATTTAGTAAATGCCAATTAAGTGCTTTTTTTTCAAAAGTTTAATTTTTTAATCAACCGATATCCGTATGCACGTTAAGCTGCACTTTACAATCTGCATAAATACTGCCTTACTCATCTCGACATAACGGCCAGGTGCTATTGCCGTTTGATCAATGAAAAACAGCTGATCGACACAATAGACTTAAACTGGTCTAACGTTATGCTGAGTGCTGGGGTATAGCAATAGGGCCTATCTCTTGTTCAAACAAAAACACAAAAGGCGGTTTATAAAAGTGGGTCATGTTTTCATGAAGGGATAAGGGTTATGGGCAGGTCAGGAGAGAGTATGATAGTACGTAGGGAAAATGTTTGGGTGTGCCATATTTATCCTTGTCTTTTTCATCTTCCTTACCTGCATCGTACTGCATTGACTGGGTTCACTTTCCGAAGGGAAAATGTGAAACTCATTTTCTCTCCACCAAACCCATACAGACGGGTATTTTTACGTTTTAATATCTACTATGTTTGATAACATAAGACCTACAGTATTTATATCAGACATGTTTCTTTACATGTTAAAACATTTCGTGTTGCCCATACATATTTGTGCTACATAAATGTATATAGTGCCGTACAAATGTAGTGAATGCAAAATGTGGGTAGTTAAAGCTGTTCATTGTTTTCTTCTGTTTGATCTTTTGATGATATTTGCTACATGTAGTAGTTTATTACGGAATGTATGGGACTGGAATATAACTGGCCGTGATCGAGTGACACAGTAAAACTTCATAGTATTTGTTTTGTTTTTCAGCTGCCGACAGAGCTCGTCAACCCCGCTCAAGGTAAACCAACAGCGTTCAACTCCAACACAGCACACTCAACAAGTCCCTTATAAATCCAAGCAATCGTCTTGTCAGTGTTTGTGACTATAGTAGTGGGCATATGCATGTGGCCATTGTCCTTATACACGCACCGTTACATGATGGACCCAAGACTGATGTGTGTTCTTACGAGACGACTACATCCCCAGAGAACTTCTTGGGGAAATAGACAGCGTTAAGGCTGTTTATGTAGCCAAATGTTAACAAGCACAACGAAGCTCTGTTTTTGCTCCAAAGTAAATAAGAAAAGTCCATATGATTGATAATTGTCATTTATTAATGACGAAGCTAATAAAATACGTAGTTACAAAACTGGGGAGATAATATAACATCTCCCCAACTATATAAGTGCCATAATATAAAATTAATAAAGTGTGTAATAAGTGTAACCAAATTAATGAAGAAAATTATAAGTAATAACAACAGCTTAAGGAGCAAAAAGTTGGCACAAATAAAAATAAAAAGGCCGTCTCCCAAATAAAAGGAAACAGCCGTCGCCGAAACTTGATAACAAAACTGGTGGCCAGGATTAACAGAATAATATCCGAAGAAAATACAGTCACCAAGTATCAAGAAACTGGCCGTCCCCAAAACTTGAAATCACAAAAGTTGATGGCTGGTAACCAATGTAAAATTAAAATAAAGAAACGCAAGAAATTATAATACTGTGAAGCTGCTGAAATTGCGTGTACATATCATCGCAGCTAAAAGGCTGAATGACTTCTCGCTGATGCAGCTCGCAAGAAGTAGTTTCCTAAAACTCATATAAAATTAACTGTGTGCCTAGATACACAGCAGCTAACACCCCATTCTCATAGATTAGATCGACCTACATTGGATCGACCTAACTCCCTGGGGGTTCACGCTAAATAGCTGTCAGCCGGGCGGACACGAAAGTTAATTACCCCTTAAAGCTTGTAGTAGGCGGGGACGGAGACTTAAGGGGGATTATCTGACAGTAATCTAGTGAGACTCCCCGCGGTGATAGATCGATCTAAAAGTTGTGAGAACAGAGCCTAAGACAATTTGACCCTGGACATCTGTTATCACCTTGCCTTGGTCAACTACTTAAGATCAAAATGTGCAGACACAAGACCTAAACCCAGACTACTTCCTATAAACAAAGCGTAGATGGATTACCAACAAAGCTATTACCACCACTAAAAACAAACCATTTCCTACATAAATACAATTAATTATCTTAATTGTAGTTTGCTGATATTGTTGGGACATCTGACATTTCTAGAAAAGGATTCTTTTAAAATCACTTTCTTACTTACTAAATTTAAATTGATATCGTAAGTGACAACATTACAAAATATCCATTTTCTTATTAATATTTATCTCAGAGGTTCCAAAAGGCGTCGATAACTTGGCATAATTCTTTGGATGCAAATTCAACATACGAAAATATTTTAAAAAATCATTGGGAATGACAACGACGAAGACGACAGCGCCAAGGCTTAGTGTATGTGTTCCTGTGTTCGACCAGAATGTTTTTCCAATGCATGCATGCTCAAAAATTTCGATATGCCTTCCAAGTGGAGAAATCTCGAATTCTGCCAACTGCACTATGGCTGATGCATGGCTATTCTTATGACATTCCAGCATCAGTCAAAATATATTAGAATTTTAGATTACGAAGAATTTTCAATTGGAGAGAATCTAGCTCGTTTCGCCTCTAGTGTGACTAGGGTATTTGGTCCATCTTATATTACCTCCAGAATGATGTACGGGTTTTTAAAAATGTTCATTCCATATGTTGGATTTTGGTAAATTTTCCAATAATTGTGACAGGAAAATACATATACATCCAAGGCAAGGTTTAAACCAGGCAGACACGTACTTTATATTTATCTTTTACAGGTCGGGGGGGAAGTTAACATAATAAAAAGGAAGGTACTCGGCTGAGTAGTCAGTTATAAAAATATGACGAAAATATCAAATGCATTTTTTTTATTTTTAAACATATTATCTAGCAATTTAATCATGCGAAAATGACCAGAATACACATGTATAAAGGCATTGTATTTTCCAACCCTTCATGGCAAAATTAAAAAGAATTATAAATTTGCTTTTGGCAGGAAATATAACCACCGTGTTAAAGACACAGAGGGTAATAAAAAAACTCAAAACTTTTCACATCTAAGAAATTTATTAATGTGCAGGTGAATATATATATATAAGTAAAGAAACAGTCCATTAAAACTAATCAATTAAGCCAGAATTGCCTATAAAACTAAAAAAGCCTGACATATTTACAACAATTGGACAGGTGAAAGCATTCTCTGCTGGAAAAATTTAAAATGATATACAGTAATAACGTTGATCTTCACATTCTCCTCAATACCAATTGTACCATTACTTATAACGTCCCATTTTCATACAGCTAAATAAGTATTAGCAAATGTGCTGTTTGGAATGTCACACTTTCATAACATAAACCTCGTAAGTTGTGGTCCTTAATGATCTGAGCAGAACACATACATAGATACATGGTTTTAAAAATGTGGGACTTTCACAAGACTGGTATATTATATCTACTTCTCAGTCAACGTAACAATTATAGAAATATAATGGAAATATTCATTTACAAAACTTGAGAAAAGGAGAGAAACAACCTGATGAAGTATAAGAAGAATATGAAAAACATCAGAATGACTTGGTTGTAAAAAATAAAGCTAACACCGTCAAGAAAAAGTTAAATTATCCATCATAAATATATATGGGCAAGCACTAACATATATATATATATATATATATATATATATATATATATATATATATATATATATATATATTCATTACTTAGAAAATCTGAGTATATAATAAAATCACACACACCAATGTATAATTTCTCTTAAAACACCCAAGTATATAAATATACCACTCGGTAACCAACCCCTGGTAAAATGCTACAAAAAAATTGTAGCTTGACAATTAAGGGAACACTTCTGCATGCAATAAGTGTTACCCCTCTTTTACTGAAAAAAAAAAACCTCATAATTGTTCCCTTTTTGGTTGGAAAACCAAGCAGTGGACGATATATACATAAAGCACAACTACGGAGTAAATAAATATACAAATAGACTACTTAGTGACCTTGCCTAATAATTCAGGTAAGCATCAAAGTATTAGTATACAACAAGACTTTACAGTGACAACTAAAACCTTAAGGCACTACTAGGGTCTCCACACCTTGCTCACCAGCTACATGCTTGTATTGTAACAATAGGTGGTGAGGGTTACAATAACATTCACTAGTGGGCTTGAATTGGTCTTAAAGTGCAATTTAAGTTCACAAATAGTCTTACTTGATCTTAAACCATGAGTAAGACTATTTCTGGTCTAACAGCCAATTAAATTGTCTCCCCTTACACATTCTCCTACTGTGAGCAGAGGTGTCCTCTATTGTGAGGGGAGGTATCCCCTATTGTGAGGGGAGGAAACTGCTTGACCACTTAAGTAGATGTTAGATCATTTTTGATCTTAAAAGCAGTTTCAGTCAATTTTAAGACTACTGCTGTAATTTTTAAGATCGTGTAAGATCACTTGTGAACTTAAATTGCACTTTAAGACCAATTCCAGCCCACTAGTGATTGTGAGAGAATGGTTGTCATATGGTTAACATAAAGCTGTCATATCCAGTATCAAATATCTTTGATACACTAATGCCTACATACATCGGTATGTAATATGCTATGCTTTTGTCATGATTTTTAGTTGTTTTACAAACAAAAAAAATTAATATTTGATGATGGTATGGAAAATTACCTTCTAAATTTGCAAAGCACTCTGTGCTTGCCACATTCATATTTTATTGAGTAATCTATTTCAAACTTACAATGACTTAAAATATGCTTTAATAAACTTTACATAAAGTTCACTAAAATTTTGATGCAAATAGATTACTCCAGTAATTCCCTTTTATTTGATTCTTCTTAAAACATTCTTTGTATGCGATCACAACTTTTTGTAATAAGAATTTTAGCTAAAAATAAACAGTACACATGAGTAACCCATGATTCAAATCATTGAGTAAAGGGATCCACTTAAAAAAGAGACACTAAGTGTCATGCAGTGGAACATAAAAAATTTCTTAATGTAACAGTTCAGTGACAGAACATTATTCTTACAGAGTTAAAATTTGGTTGTCTCAAGAATTTACTCACACTTACATATATTCTGTCAACGTATAATATGTCCAAAATAAATGTCAGTTATCTCTTAGCACATAATAGACCATGTTGAATCATGACCTTTTGGCCCTATATGTAATAGGCACCATTGGGGCACAGCACACCATATCTCTATTTTATGACCTAATACAAGTTCTGACATAAAGGGTTCGTTCACATGAAAAATCTATTTTCTAAAAATCTATTGGCGGTATCTTGTGATCAAGGTTTGTGCCCTGAATACTCCACGTCTTAATTACTGGCAGTGCAAGCCAGTTACACCCTGAGCTTCAGAGATAACTTGACACTAACCTCTTCACAATAGCCTATCTTCATCGTGTCAAGTTACCTCTGACCACATTCGATTGCCCCCGCCGCCCGCCAATCAAATTTAAAGCCCGCACTCAATGACTCATTGAACGATCTAGCCAATGAACGCGAACGAGTCAAAGCGCGCTTTGTTCAAATCCGGACCAATCAGAGATAAGGCTCAATATCAGGGACTTGACGTAACCTGTGGGCAGCACGCAAAATACATCATCCCTCAGTAGATAATGATGCAGGGCCTCAAACTGCTCTGGTTTCAATTCCGATATACTCATATTTTGCAAAGAATCAAGAGATAACTTAACACATTATTTTACGTAGTCACTTGTAGAAGACGCCATGCTTTCTTTGTGTACGGTTATGCACTCGGCACTACTCGGATGTCTCCCCACTCGACAATAACTTTGTTGTTAGTATGGAGCTTGCGGAATCAGCCGAGGATTACCGATTGACGGCCAACCAATCAGCGTTTTCACCAAACTTTGGTGAAAAATTTTGAAACTTGGATTCGATTGGCTTATATAAACTAGGTCAAACTATTTTCGTCAGAGGTAACTTGACACGATGAAGACAGGCTATTGTGAAGGGGTTAGTGTCAAGTTATCTCTGACGCTCAGGGTGGCCAGTTACTTCCAAAGCTGTAATTAATTCTCAGCTGTGCTCGGAGGAGATTCTGACACCTTGATGCATGCGCAGTATATCTCTAAGCTGTGGAGTTCATCAGTTTAGTTGTGATGACTCAAGCATACAGACGCATAATATGGCTAGTGGTAGTGCTTGTCGTTGCACAAAATCGACAAACACATTTGTCAAAGCAACTGTGACCGCCATTTACTTTCCAACTTCCAACTGCACATGCGTCAAGGTGTCAAGGTATGAGAATCTGCTCCAAGCCCTGGCGAGAATTAATTACAGCTTTGGAAGTAACTCGCTCGCACTGCCAGTAATTACGCCGCGGGGTATTCAGGGCACAGACAGTGATCACAAGATACCACCAATAGATTTCTAGATTTTTAGAAAATAGATTTTTCATGAGAACGAACCCAAATATTAGAGAAGTTAGACTGGGTTTTCATTAACCTATCGAACTAACAAGATCGATCAAACTCGGAAGGAATTCTTGCTACATTGGATTCAGTTTAAATGGCTAAAATGTCTATCTCACCTGCTGAAGCTGCTAGGGGATAATTAACTTTCATGCATGCTTAAACTTAATTTAGTGAGAAACCCCTGGGAGGTAGATTGATCCTGCTAGTATGATAGGGTATGGTAATGGCCCTTTACATTAAAGGATAAACTCGACTATTCTTTAAAAGAATTAATATGAACATCTTAACTTCTCAAGGGCAATTTCTTACAATTTTAAAAGTCCTAGACAATTCTAATTTTTTTCTAATGAATCATGTCATAACATTAAATTTTGCTTTCATTAGTTGCGCCTAGAATCAGTATCTGAAGTTACACTGACCTTTTCTATTATGATCAAGACCTTGTAATATCATTTGTGATCTGATTTTGCAGATTTAGACCACTACAGGTGCACTATTTAGGGAGTGTTGATGAATATCTTTTACTAGATGTCTCTATCATACTTGGGATTACCGTTACACCATGAAAATCGAGGGAAAAGTACAAATATCAGGAAAATTGACACCCTTTGTTTAACCAAAAACTTGAAAACTTGACCAACATTAAATCAAACACTGAACATTTTAAAGTAATAACAAAAGAATAGCATAAACATTCCTCATTGGACATCCTCTGGGGGGCACAGGGATCACAGCAAAAGCAGTTTAAATATTAAGTGAAAATCCCCCTACCCTAGATAGTTCACCCTTGGACAATAACATCATAAAACTGAGTACCAACCATTAAAAAATTAATTTTTAAAAAAATATGATATGAAGATGTGACCGAAAAGATAATTTTACTTATCATCCTTTCAATTAATTTAGCATCCCTTGCTTTTGTACTACCCTTCTGATCATGATGCTTTCCTCAATGATATATATATTACCAGGATCTTAGGCTCTGTTCACAACTAAGTTGCTCTGCGGATTGAGATGCAGATCAAATATGGCACAGAGCACTTGAAAGCATGCCAAGTAATCCCCTTAAGGCCCCTATTTCACACAGACCACGAATCCCACGAATCGCCAGGAATTGACAAATTTTAGGATTCGTGAGGATTCCTGAGATTTTGCCAATTTTCTGGACTTATTCGACATGCTCACGATTCACTTACGATACAGGTACGATAGTGTTACGAATATTCGTGGGATTCGACTGGAATTGTGAGATTTTGCCAATTTTCTGGTCTAATTCGACACGCTCTACGATTCAGTTACGATACAGGTGCGATAGTGTTACAAATATTCGTGGGATTCGGCTGGAATCGCACGAATATTGTCCAGAAATTCACTACGATTTTTTGGAATCGGGAGTTCGTGGCCAAAACTATGAACAGCTCAAAATTTTTGCCACGAATTCCCGATTGATCAAGAATTGCAAGAACTTACTATGATTATATACGAATCTGTTAAGAACTTCACGAACTGATTACGATTCAACCAAATTTTCAATTCCTGGCGATTCGTGGTCTGTGTGAAATAGGGGCATCAAAGTTTTTGCCACCCATTCCTGTTGGTCAAGAAGTGCAAGAACTGACTACGAATATATACAAATCTGTTAAGAACTTCACGAACTGATTACGGTTCAACCACGAATCGTGAAATTTGTCAATTCATGGCCATTCCTGGGATTCGTGGTCTGTGTGAAATGGGGGCATAAAGGAGTCCCCTATGTAATCCTCTGCCAGTGCAAGGACGGTGCACATGGGAGGCAGGGAATCCATTAGGGGATTGCATGGCATGCTTTTTAAGTGGTCTGCACCATATTTGATCCATGGCTCAGTCTGCTGATAAACTTGGATGTGAACAGAGCCTTATTGTTGTAATTAGTTTGCTTACTCCACCTGTGCTTGATTACATAGAAAGTCAGTATGTATACATAATAAAGACTATTGTCAATTTCTTTTGATCAAACCATGATCACTATCTTCATATCATGCCTTAAAGTCATATTAAATTTAGGGAAAAAACCTGTATGTGAAAATTCAAATCAATATGACCCCAAAACTGTATACAAATATTGTCTGATGTGCCATGTTATATACAAAATTTTTGTTCTAAGTGAATGCGTGCTTCACGGATGAGCATCACAAGTTTTTATGGAATAGAAAATGGTTTTAAAAACCTACTGCTTTAAGGTACAAGGGAATGCAAACAGTGAAGCTTATGAGCATCAAACTGCATTCCCATAAACTGATTGTACTAGCTGGATTGTTCTAACTCTGTGGGGCTTTTCGCTAAAGTCATTTCAGAGCAATCAGCTTAATTGTCTGGCATGTCCCTTGAGTAACTAGGGGGGAACTGACTTTCGTTAATTACCCCCTAGCAGCTTAAGTAAGCTTGCTACTCATTTAATCCACTTACAACGAATGCAATTTAGTTGGAATCCTCGCAGAATTAGAAAGATCCAGCTACTGTGACGGGTTTACGGAAACATTCTCTTAGAGTCAGAAAAACATTCACTCTTCACATATAATTTGGTATATAACATGACATTCTTGTCAATATTAGTATAAAATACAGTTTTTTTTTTTAAGAAATGTTGTAAAGAATATAACCCCATTCCCATAAACCCATTGAATTGATCTAACTCTGCAGGGCTTCTTCCTATAATGTACTTTTAGTGTAATCAGCTTAATTGTCCAGCATCCCCCCATTGAGTAACAAAGGGGTAATCAACTATTGTTCATCACCCCTTAGCAGCTTGGGTAGGAGTGCCAGACATTTAAACTAAATGCAATTCAGTGAGAATCCTTGCAGAGTTAGATCGAAACAGCCAGTCTGATGGGTTTATGGGAACGCGGCATATGGTTAATATTTAAATGCATTGCCATGACCCTGTGCCCTTTGCCAGTACAACAACCTTATGTCCCAAGTCTCTCTACAGCTCAAGAAAATGCTGCTTTTTACAAGGCTGTGTACAGAACCCCAATGCCCTTATGTCCTAAAACCATAATCTTTTTACTCAGATGCTCCAGGCTTGGCCTCTGCACTTAACTGTAATTTAAAAGAAAACATCATAAATTTGCTGTTAACTTATAAAATATTTACTAGGCAGACAATATGCAAGGCTGGCTACTTGACCAATTTATTTATTACATTTTTTTATTATTTTATTATTTTTCTTCTTTTATCTTATTTCTAATCAGAATACACCCATTGCCTGAATCTCCAACTTTAAGGGTACTTTTTAACAATTCTTAAAGAAAAATCATTACGGATGGAATTATTCATTTTAATTAAAAATATGCATGGTAAATTCTTTAAGCAAAATTAACAGGTTGTTAAACTAGCATCAACACTGTAAACAGAGTTGGTGGGCAAATTTTATTTTTACTTGTTTTTAGAAGCACACTTACGTTAAACTTTTCATCCACCAAGCCCTCGTAATACGGATCCGAGGAAAGAGACTTCACCCGAGTTTGGTCCCCTAAAACATACACGTCCAATAAACAGATTGCATCACAGTAAGGTTCTAAAAGAATGCTCTGATCAGCTAAAAACAACTTTAAATTTAGACAAAAAAAGGTAATCTCATGAACTAACTTGTAACAGCATCCATCCATCTATTCACCCATATGTGTATCCATCCACCCAGCCACCCTTACAAATATATCTACCCACCCATCCATCCATATGCGCACCCATAACCCTATTCACACATCCATTTACTTATAATGGCAATGAAACTCTGCATTTCACCACATGTTAAGATTTAAAGCTAGATAAAATAATCTTTCAAAATGGATAAGGAGATAGCTCAATATTTATGTGCGTTTGGTGGATTTTCTAAACATGACTGCATCATGGCATGACAAGTTTCACGGCAATCAAACTAATTTACTTCAACACATGTGAAAAAAGAACTTTCACACAAACACACAGAAATTTGCAATTGGCCTGAGAGGCCAAACCAGCAAACAAACCTAGAGCAAATGTGACTGTCTACTTTAAAGTTTTTTTTTGTTTAAACAATAGGGTGCAGGCCAAAATTTCCTCACTACTTGCCATGTGGGGCATTAAAATGGTTCCTAAGAGATCGACAAGGCCACATTAATTTATTAGTGGGCCAGTTTAAGCACCCGTTGGAGCAGAGAGCCAGTAGCATTGACCAGTGCACTAAGGTTTGCACATTGAACAAGAGATGTGCACAGTTACACAGATGCCTTAAATGACTTTGTTTAAACCTGAGGCAAATAGTGCCAATTTCTAGACAATTTCTAGATCTGTAAAGGCACTGGCAGAAACTGTAGGCAACATGAACTTTTTTTCAATATCAAGTTTTTTAGATTTACTATGAACCCCCTCTAAAACTGGGCATTACAAGCATAGTACAAAACAAATGTACCAAACAGCCCCATCCTTTAATCTGATCAAACACAAATAATCCCACCTAGACAAAAACTTTGAAGACATACCATCCTCTAATAGTGGTTCTTCTTCCTCTGGTTTTTCTGGTTGCGCCCCAACTGCCAGTTCAGGGGGGTCTTCAGGCACATACTTCCTACTTGTCTCACCCAGTTCCCAAGGTTTAGCAGCTGGACGGGCTGACCTGTTTTGTCTAGACCCAGTGGAGGAATCTTCATTTTCCTGGACACTTGTATTATCATCTTCCATACTTCCCCAGGGCTCTGCAGCAGTTTTGACTACCTTACTGCTCAGTTCATGTCCCGTGGTGGCTGGAACTGCTTCCACTAAGTTCTCCTGTTCCTGGGGAGTTTCTTCTAGAAGTTCATAAATAAGCTAACATCAGACAAATACACATTGAGGAATTCAAGGTATTCTTCACTAGAGCAAACTTACCAATGATCCAAATAGATGTATATTTCTAGAGCATAAAGGCTTATAATCCCTCTTAAATATAATCATTGTACTCAATACCAATTATAATAACTTATTACATTACTAGCTGATTTATTTTAATAACAAACAAACATCATACACACATTTATATCTATAAATGATTTCTAGTGACTTATGTAACTAACAGTATGACTGACAGTATTACGCATGAATTTCATTTCTTGACAAAATTCAAGTACAAGGATGATAAATGTATTCACAAAATACAAGGGTCACCCATATCAATAATGGAATTCATACCATCCTTTTGGGAGTCTGGATGAGATATTATCTTCACATCAGTCAATGTGACATCTTTTTCTGGTGCTGCAAATAAATCAAGATTATTTTTTAAAGCCTGTTAATGAAGATAATTTTCATTTCTTTGAATATTCAAAGTTGCCTTCATGTTTAAGTAAACATGTAAACAAAATAATAAAGCACTTCATAATAATAATAATAATAATAATAATAATAATAATAGGAAGAATTAACTAGATAATTTACTAGATAATTCAGTGTCAAATCAGGAATTAAATGGTAAGCTTTTTAGTGGGTCACCATATTTGATCTGCGGATCTGATAGTCTGCCATACTGAATGTACTGTAAGTGTTTTGCATGGTGCAGTGAGAAAAGGCAATCATGGAACTGGGCATTTCCATGCACGTGAGGCCTCCTACAAGTAATAAAATCATCCATCAAATTGTTACCTTTTTTCTGCCTCTTTTGCCAAAAACACACTGCAAGGATAAATGCCGCAACTGCCAAGATGCCCATGATTGGTCCAACAATTTCCCAGAGGAAGCTATCTGTCACCGAGTCGCTGGGATGTACTTAAAGCAAAAAACACAAAATAAATTGCAACTAATAAATTACACTCCATCTAAATGTTTTCAACTTGTATGAAACACAATCTTTGTATATAATATACCAATTGTCAAATTGCAAGACTTAAGTGTCCTAAAAGTGCATAAAATATTACATAAATACTTCTTTTAACCAGCATTTTACTCTTATTTACATATTTCTAAAATCATTTCTTATTTTCCGGAGTCAAGGATGATACATCATACTGACAATAATAATAATAATATTCTTTAAATATTTAAGTTTAAAAATATGCTGCATTCCTATTTGTAAATGAACATGAATTACTTCCACTTAGTTCTAAATTCTGCCTTTTAATCACCAAAATTAACACACAATCATTACTTGGATACATGTGGACAGGGCAGACATCCTCTCCATCTTGTTCAAAGCAACCGTACAGGAAAGAGTCCTTCTTTAAGTCAATGCACTTGCTCTCAGGAGTCAAGTTATTAATATGTCCACCTAATGTCTTATTGCAACAAAAGTTGCACCCCTTGCACCTGAAATGAAGGAAAAGGCCTATTATTGAGACTTTGAGTAACAAGTTGTAAGTTTGCTGAGCTGTTATCAGAGGTGATTGTTGTGTCACAATCAAAAGCTCTCCTCAGACTGATAACAGTTGTGTCAACCAACCACCAGGTGTCGCTGCAATCAACACCAATTTGCCACATGAGTCAGTTCCACTCTCCTTTCCAGAGGTTGATGTTACTGGTTAAACTGATGTTAGTCAAGGCAAACTTAAAGGTAAAATTAACAATTAATATATATATTAGTTTTTTAACAATATATAATACTACATGTACTAATGATAACACACTTCCCAGAAAACTGTCTAACCCCGTCTTCAAACTCACCAGATTGATTAATTACTCTCTCCGTGTCATTTCTTATGTATACTACTAGTATGCCTGTAAATTTACTTTGTGCATTTTGCTCTCCATTAAAGTTAATTATTTCCTTGGTAAGCAATTTTAAAATTGTGACATCAATTGGTCCAAAGTGTAAACTGAAATTTGTACACACCTTGCATCCATTTGAAAAGAAGCAATCTTTAAATATGTAAAACATTTCTTTACCTTTGCATTCATATTCTATAGTTACTATAAATTCTACTTACGCATCATAGACAGAGTCATATGCTTTATAGAGGCCACAATTGTCAACTGCTGCACCGCCACCTACTGCAGCAATATGAAAGCTCATCAGGCACAAGCCAACCTGTGCACAGTTCAGCATCTTTGAAAAAAGAAAAATGCTTGTTAAAATGTACAAAAAAAAAAATGCAATGTGTCATTCTGATGCCTTGAATCCTTTTTCTATATTTACTAGTATCTTTTTATTTTTTTAAGTGTTAAACTTTAATTCTATCCGTCTTGTCTCTTTGACAAAGGCATATACCATGTATGTCTGTAAATGTCCTAATCATACAATTATGTCCAAATATTAAGGGAAGCTTATATCTTTCTCAATTGGAAATTACAAAGATGACAAATCCTTCAATTTAAGTATCTCTATTGTTATCTCTTTATGTTTTTTTAATTAATATTACTTTTTAAATTTTTTTTAAATGCCAGGAAGATTAAGGCAGTCTTCTAGTAAATGAACCAGTGTTGCCAACTTGTGTCTTACAATAATACATCTTTTGTCTGACAGATTTCCACCATTGCTCATAAAAGATTTTATTCTCAAATGCGATGCAAATTAGAAAATCAGTTTTATTTGTCAAAAGTTATATATAAGTACAAACAAGGCGTTATTTATCAGCTACATAAGCAGTTAACCTAATAGTTGGTCCATCGATTTTTGTAACGTTTGAGTTGGTGACAAAATCCTGTTCATGATATCATGTTAATTTGAAGTTTAAAATTCTGCATAATACAATCTTTGTGTCAGATGCAATAATCTCAGTACATCTTGTTATTCATGGTCAAACCTTTATTCTATGCATTATTTGAATATCTGTAGAAAGATTAATTCAAGAGGTATTATACCTCAACAAAGTTAAATTGATGGAAAAACAGTATTTTTACAGAAATCCTTAATGCGTTGCTTATTGTTTATGACTACAACGTCCCACTTTCATGATGAGCCATAGCAAAAAGTAAGACACTACTGAAACGTGGACCTTCTAACTCACTTTGAATGCCCTGCAGAAACTCTGTAATTAATATACTACTCAGCACAGGATTCAAATGA
Organism: Lingula anatina; assembly: GCF_051362555.1. Taxonomy (NCBI): domain Eukaryota; kingdom Metazoa; phylum Brachiopoda; class Lingulata; order Lingulida; family Lingulidae; genus Lingula; species Lingula anatina. The sequence continues at coordinate 18,056,671 of NC_141773.1, read as the reverse complement.
CAGTCCAAAGGTTCATTAGTAAAAAAAATCATAACATTTTCATCAGTTTTGTAATCAAGGGTTTGCTGGTCTGAATGTTCTATAGTGAACATTTGGACCAATGAAGCTTTGGCCTATTGCTACAGCCCACATCAAAAGACTTCTCATTTATTTAATAATATGAGAATCTCCAATAAAAATAAAAACATGTTACAATATACCATATAATAAGTTCTTGGGCGAGGCCTATTGTTTAACTTCATTGATATTTTGTAAAGTTTGGATGCTCAAAACGCCAGAGTTATCTAGTTCTCATATCGAGGCACGATGTTTTGTTCGTGCGCTTATTCCTTTTTACAGTGCTGGGAATTTCCCAACATCATCAACTGGCTTAGACTTGAACTTGAAGGGCGAGTCTATAGTTTGTGTTGATTCTAAAATCTAAACCAGGATTAGGGCAGTTTCTCTTCTGCATTAGAAATCATTACGCCCACCTTAGAAAACATTTGTGTTTAAATTTACCCATTCAGCAACGACAGGAAATAAACCTACGCCAATCCCCGAGAGCTTCGATAAACACATCCTTTCCCGTCAGTGGCCGACATAAAAAAGGAAGTAATGCGTCGAAAACTATTGTCACGTGAAAAGTACTTCCGGGTGAATTAGTTCCATCACTGATCTGATCAGTAATCGAGCTCCACCCCCACCCGCCCCAATAACTCTCTCTCATTTCTAACGTTAATCAAAGTAAAGGTTTGTGATGACTGCGGTCATTGTCTTTGCTGTTCAGATAAATTAATTTATTTCATTTAGCCCCGAAGCTCTTTATCCAATGAGATCACATCAAAATTTCACCCCAGCTCTGTCCGCGGGAGTTTTATGAAAAAAATATTGTTAAGTTAGTAAATAAAATGCAAAACTGTTTTTATTATAATAGTGAAGAAATTGTTCAAAGTTACCACACAAATCAATTAAGAAAAGATATAGAGCACCCAACAGTGACATGGTGGTGGGGGGGGGGGGGGGGGGGTGGAGAGGGGGGCGGGGGGCATGTCGATACTCCCCCGCACTCACCCCTAGTAAATTTTTGCATTATGCGCATCGATAATACCCCACACCAATAGATCCCTGCATCTAAATAAATACGTAAAATCAAAACCTTCCTCTTTGAATAAACAGTGTTTTAATTCGACTGGCCATAGAATTAAAAATATTAAATTCGTCTACCGCCCATGTTATGGGGCAGTCGCCACTTGTTGACCAACTTATCAATTTAGTTTAGCCTAAGCTTCGCAGGCCTTGGTGTACGTTACCTGAATTTTAAAGGGGCTCAAAAGCCTTCATTGTCTAATTCTTCATCATCAATATAAATCGAGGTGCTCTGTATCGCAGCAGTGATTGAATTACAGTAGGCCTAGTAAATGTTATAGTTTTCACTGCTGCGAGATGAAACATCGCCCATTTTTGTCAACGATAGATCTATAATTATATCCTTACCCTTTACTTGCTTAACAGGGCTAGATGTGGCAAAGGTATAGTCCTTCACCAAGGTGCTTATTGACGTGGCTACGTTCTCCGGTTTTATATCTTTATATAGTTTATTGCTGAAAATATTTTATGTCTTATCTTACACTGATTATGACGGGAAGATAGTCATTAAATCGTCGGAGATAAATGCATAATTTAACAATAAGCACTGGCTTCAAGTAGCTGTGTATATTTGCAGTTCAAATAGGGCTATAAAAAGCAATATTGACCATGATCATGATTCTATATGCACATGTACTAGTATTTACACTGTACTGTAGGCCTACTTCCTGCTGTGGTGATTCACGATTCTCACTTGATTAAATGTGGCAGTAAAAGGGCATGTTCTAGAATACAGATAAATGAATGAAGCAAACTCAGCAATACATGTACAATGATGACAGAATATGACCGAATACCGTACAGTTACAATGAAGGCTAGTATACACAAAGCAAATATTTTACAATTTGGCGATACACTGTGAAACACAATGGGGTGACAAGTCTACCCCTGTGCTAACCTTTCCTGCTGTAAACACGGAGGTGATTCTTTGGCAACGGCCGACTCCATTTCGCTTCTTTTTTTTTTTCGTATACTTACATTAACGATCAGAGTCAACTCTGCTATTCGCTTCATCCGGTCAGTAGACTATTAACTAACCAAACGCGTCCGAGCGATCAGAATATTGGGCTCCTTTAACAGAATGATATGAATGATTTGGCATAATATATGATAATCCCCTTTTTAATTTTAAGATTATTTCAGCGATCGATGTAAATATATGTGTATTCTGTAATGAAATCGTTACATTTCTATGGTTACAAGACCACGTGGTCATGGTTTCGGTGTTAAAAGCAATGCAATGGACCATCGTCTCTATTTTGTACTGCTACAAGCACATGCACTTATCTTATTATTCACATCGCCACCTTAATGCAACACCACCTGTTTCGTCCGACGGGCCAATCCAAGCCCTAAAATTCAGTGTGCCAAAAATCTTGGCTCAGTCGTTGCTAGGAACGCCATTGTCTTAAGAAGGTCCATCAAGTTTGCACTCAGCATAACCACCCGCTCAGGTTAAACTAAATGGCATATTATCACAATTATAGTTATTAATATACCAGCTAGATAAATATAAAAAAGCAACCTCTCGATCACCGAGCCTATGAGGTGCCACTCGATCATACTATCACGTATTCCTAAGAGTGGCAGGCCCAGATAACCGACAGACTGGGGAGTCAGTCGATTTGGGCTCTTCAATACGGGTTCTTCTTCAACCACGTGGTCGTTGGGCCCGCCATTCAGGGGTTCCGTGGTGCTGTTGGCGGGTCCCTGCTGCCCCTTGGTCTTCCCGCGTTCGTCGGTGGTGGAAATACAGCTCTTGCGTCGCATTGGGTCTCTGTCTGGAATTTGCACACAAGCGACGCGGCTGAGTTGCTTGCAAAGCTGAAAAATGAAAAGGGAGGAATGAAAAGCAACGGGGGTGTATGTTTAAAGATGCAAATGCAATGCGAATTGCGACAGGCGGTTCGAAGCGCAACTAGCACAATGCCCAAACTTCTAATGCAGTTTTAGGTGGTGTCAGCTTTTATATTACGAGGCAGTTGAGATTAATGCAGTCAGTTTTAATTTCCGTTGATTGCATTTCGAAGTTCTATAGCAATTTATTGCTTTATGCAACATCAGAAACGATGTGTTCTATTTTTCTCTTGGTTTCATTTTTTTCACTTGTTAATCCATGATAATTGCATACGCTGTCATTGTCGAAAACAATATTTAATTGATAAAAAACGTCTCAACACAATAGTTTAAAAACTTGTGACATTTTTGTTTAACAACTGTAATAAATGCTTGGCCAGAAATGTACAAGACCCGCTTTACCTGCTTAATGGGCCGTTGCTAGATAGTAATTAACGTGTGAAAAAGCACCAACATTTCTCTAAGTTATGACATAACGGAAGTAGGGTAAGACCCACCTGATAGAGCCACGTGGGTGGTCGCGAGCCGTCGTTACCATGGTGATACATTCGCAGGGTGCACACAGAACTGACCAGACAAAGGCTCACAAGTGTTAAAGTGAAGATGAAAAATCCACCTGGAATAATTGCAAAATTATGACCAGAATCCACACACTTATATTATTGGGATAAAAACATTGCGTTATAAGATTAAAACCCACATGTGTTTATTTGATGTTAGTAAATCTGCGTTTATTTATGTGAACAATATGTAGTAATGTGGTGTTTCTGTTTTTGCAGAAGTACTTCTATTTTTAAAACCTCAAATCCCTTCAATTCATCGAAACGCTTTAGCTGCGGACGCTTTGATTTCATAAAAAAGTTTTATTATAGATTTTGTTTGGCTTAAAAATTTTCAAACCTCAAAAAAGTCATGTGATGGGACAGGGTCTAGGATTTATCATAGTTATAATCGAATATTAGAGACACTTCCAAGATCATTACACCTCTGAAAATTGCCTGCGTTCCTAAATCTTCCCTTAATGAATAATATATCCTATAATAATGCATGTGCACCTACAGCAACAGAAATCGACTTTTTTATCCATAGTTAATTGGTTTCGCAAGAAAAGACACCCATTTCATTTTGTAATGACATTTTACTTGATAATGCAAAGAATTCCGTGAGATAAATTCTGTAATAGCATGAACGCCATACGCACTTGCAGACCTGAGCCCTAGCTGCTTCACAAAAACTCTAAAGTAGGTTCTTGGCTAAAGTCGTAGCCCGCTTAGATTTAGTCGACTGTATTGCGTTACATCACAATCAGTGTTTTATCTTAAAAGATGAAGGAGTGAAGGTGATACACACCTATGAGAGGCACCTGTGAGCCCGTCCCAGGAACCGTCCGCACCAGGATCAACAAAAACACCACGAGGGCGGTCCAGCACGTCATACCTGGAGATGAAATGGAGCATTTAGAGCTAATGGTGCGGATTACGGATTTTATAGAGGGACCCCCCCTCCCCCATTAGTAGAGTAAACGGAGAAAAATATAACAATAACTATTATATTTTATATATTTAAACACATTGATGTCTGTGATTTATGCCACTCCCTCTGGCTTCTACCAAAGATAACGGTGTGTTATTACAGGAGAGATGGGCAATGTACATATTCAATAGAGAAGTATCTTTATCTACTGGCTGTATAGTATCGAGACCCACCTACAGACATTTTCTCCCCGGACCCCGGTGGCATTAGGAACACTAGCAAAGACAGCGCACACAGTATGATGCACGGCAGACACATGGCTATCGTGAAGAACGACATCGCACGCCGTATACGGATACAGAAACGCAGTTCCTTCCAGTGAAGCTTTTCAGTCTCCAGCGTGGAGAACGGGTTGTCCCACAGGTCAAACTGTTCTTCCGCCTTCGTGTCCAGAACCTGGAGGGAACAATTTAGTGTTGCAAAGCTACATAGCATTATAATCATTATAAGAGTGAAAGAAAAATACTCGCTTCCCCTATCTTCTACAATCTTCCGCCCGCAAGAATAAAAATATAAAACTAAACGTAAATATTTACAATCAAATGAATGAAATTAAAAAATGGCCAAATTATATCTGGCATATCATTTTCTTTCCATGCATATCATTTTCTTTCCACTGAAGCCTTCGATTGGAAAACACATTATGATCACAGATTCACAAAATTTACCTCCCATTCGATACTGGTGAAGAACTTCTCCATCGAGAACCCGTGGGGAACAGTGGTCAAGTTGACCAAGGAGTCCCTGACCACGTTGGACATCATTCTGATACAGCAGTTCTGCTGGTCAAAGGGGAATCTGAAGTGACAGGAAGTGACTTCATTTTAACAAGGATAACTTATAACTCCTTGATTTTAACTAGAACACGCCCCACAAATTGAAATGTGTGCAATTATATTTTTTAAATGTAGATATTTCAGGCGCACGCATTATGTTAAATATCATTTATCTACACTATTCAATGTTTATCATTAATCTGCTTCATTTCTTTTTAGTAATGGGACTTTCAATAAATGCGGCCGTCATCGGCCAAATTTCGAACATCATACTTGAGTTTGTTCCATTATTTTATCTGCATATCATGTTATTTAAATTAGCATAAGAGACATAAAGATATATTAAGTCCCACATGAGGTATATTCTGCAATTTCCAATAACCCACACAATACATATATTAATGAATGATATTGAAGCTACCTGGTGAGATCGAGTGAGCAAAACGTGGCCACCTGTTTCCCCATTTGTGAGTACACAAGTCCCGTGTTTTGTACTATTGCCAGGTCTTCCTCGTTACTACCAAACACGTGACCGTCACCCTCAGCCCTAAACAAAACAAAGAGGGAGCACTGTTATAAGGGATAAAACCGTTTACAATATATATATATACTCAACAATCAATCTACCCATGCACACACCCCTTTCTCCTTCAATAAACAGAATAATTAGCAATAACTAAAAGGTAGCCAATTTTCTGGTCCTTTTGTCCAATACATTATAAAATAAAATTGACGCCGTCTCAGCTACTCTTTTGCCTAGCAATCTTTTATCCTTGCGTCCCCCCCCCCCAGCCCTCATGCATACTGATCCGCTAGTGCACGGATGCCCTAAAACATTTAAGCTAAAATATATTATAATTAATAAAATAATTTAATGAAGTCGCAAAATTGCGTTTCGGGTGAGAGAATCTCTGTGGGGTTTTCTAACGGATTTATCTTAAACAATCCATCTTCCGCCAAATTAAGAAAATATGCCTTACAATAGATTTCGGCATATCTATTGGGTATTGTTGAGCTTACAACTTAATTGATTAAGTGATTCTCTTTGGTCGCTCCAGCAACTTAGAAAGGATGAATGAAAAATTTGACAATGTTATTTTTGCCGCCAAATTGTATGTGATATATGTTTAGGTATTAATATATGCAAAATCAACGAGTAAATGTCGTGCAAAATTGTAACCCTTTGGAATAATCTCATTCCAGAGGTTTATATTTAGATAACAACTTCTCCGTTTCTCCTTGATCAATAAAAATATATGAGGTCAAACAATTGCAATCCGCGACAAAAATGTCAAGAAAGTGCATGCACCTGGTAGGTATGAATGTGACTTTTTAGCGAAATACAAAAAATCTTTAGTGTACTGTCGAATTGAAAATCAAATATCGCGAAAAAATATCAAGAAATGTATCGCCGTTTGATGATAACTGTGTTTGCAATGAGGAGTACTTATCGATTTCGAATGACGTCAAAGAAGCATATTCAACCCGTGGAAGGTACAAGATACATTATTTCAAGCCAATCTCACTTTATAGGAAGATCTCCCACTTGCACAGATAATTCCTTCTCCTTAATTAATTGTGATTCTACAAGGCCTCTCGTAAATAGAAACTATAAAAGGAAATAAGCAGATAAAAACGTCTTCCCGTTGAATTGTAATACTATACTCACGTGTTGATAATGTAAAGATCGGGTTTCCATAGGGACTTTTGAGGTAAATACATGTCAGTTACGTTGTCATATTTCTCTGGGTCCCACGCCAGGCGATAGTCCACATATTTCTTAAAAATTAAAGCAAAATTGAAATTCTGACGTACAATGTACACCTTGAATTCTAATGTGCTTGGTACATGTGTAAAATACAACCAAATAGAAATATTTATGAATTCAATATTGACTTGTACCGTTCATCTGCATTCATTATAAGAAAAGCGCACCATTCGCCGATAACCAATAACTCTAGATAGCTATTAATGTGACATCAAATGAGCAGATACATGTAACTACAAAATAAATCCCTATTTATCGAAGTATATTAATTGCATTCTTGTAACAGGTTGTGTCACCGTACGAATGTACAAGTAACAGAATCTCAATGCACTGATATTGAAGAGTGCAATCTTCGCATCATTTATCTCTTACATTTAATAAGAAACCTATCTATAATTAATACCCCGCTGGCAGTAGATATTCCAAAGGACAGGAGTCACACGAAATTATTGGCAAATCTCTAACACAAAAAGGTAGTTTTTTCTCCAACGTGTACTATTTTGGCAACTGGGATGTAAGGTATTCTACAAACATATACTCACCGTGGTGATCCACAAAAGCGTTGTTAGCACCTGGTGGGCTTCGTCCTGAAAAAAAATAAACTTTGGATTCAAATGGATACAAATGCTGGGACACCATTGAGAGGATACAAAGAGATTTTGGGCATACTGAACACGCCTCCTGTACTGTAGTCTTATCATTTAATTAGATTATATTGATGAAAGGATTTTTTCTGTAACTCAAAATGCCGACGCCAGGTTCTTTCTCAGCATAGGATTAATTGAAATAACACATAACACGCAAATCGAAAATTATAACAATGAGTCAATTAACAACGCATTTCTATTAAGATAAAAACCAGACCCCCTCGAGGTCTTCTCCGTGATAGATTAAAACAACATAATTAACCACCAACGGGCTCTCCCCTTACCCTCTACGACTGACTTCACGAGAAATTCAGACATGGCAGCAGCATATCTGATACTAGTTTTTGAAACCTCGCGTGAGAATTTAATGTTATGATAGCACCTGAATCTAAAAGAAATGAGTAAAGTTCGGCGTATGGTGTAAATCCTGGACCAAGCTACGGGGAATAGTAGTCCGATTAGAACAAGTTGTCTGTTTCCAGGAACTTTGTTACCCAGGCTTCCGTACCTGGGACTACCTTTCCTTGTCCATACAAAGGTGATTAGCGAGCACTTCGATGCTAATCGTGAGCCGTTAACTTGCCTACATACCCGTTCAGTACATTCTGTATGTGCCAGAAAATGTCGACAGCACATTACTCACGTATGTCGCACTTAAAAAGTTCGGGTTTTAGGAAACAAATTATGTAAACAGCAAGAGACCCAAATGAAAGCTGACCAAATTGTTCGCGCTCTTTAATATCATGCTCCCGACCAATATTTTTACGTTCGCGCCATGAAAACGCGGTTTGAGTCGTGGCTCGAGATCGCAAACGCCAATTATCGTTTATGAGGCCTGTAGATAAGACTTCACCAAACATTATTATTGATAAATTACATATAGGTGCAGTGGGTTAATAGGAAACTTTGAAAATGATTAGACAATATATAGATACAATTTATTTGTTTTGAATTGAGAGTAAGAACAGCTGCAATCAGAAGGCGCTTAATCATCATTAACTGATTTTCTTATTTGAAAACTCTTAGTGGCGATTTGTTTTCCCACCCGGTTCAATGACACTCTTTATATCATCGATCACATCACAGAGACAATGAGTCTCGAATTATTTGAGCCCAGCAATTAATTTCATTGATGTCTTAATGAGTTTCAGAGTGAAGAAATCATGAATGAAGCTGGACTCGTATTTGAACATTAACCAAGGGTCGGTTCTCTGAAAATATACGGCATCCCTCGCTCAATCTATTTGTGTATTTGAAAAGGAGATTTGGCAGAGGAATTGTTGTTTAAAAGCGGATACCACCTACAACCGGCCCTTAACTGCTAGACTGAGCGGGGCTGACGAGCGCATCATCTTCTTGAATTTTTTCAAGTTTGCCTGTGCCGTGAACATAAATGTATTTGCGGCAGACCGAGCGAACACGTTTCTATCCATATGCTATGTCACACACCCCATTCCCACCATCCAATTCAGCCCTGAAAAAAACCTAAATTTCTGCCAGTGTGCTTGTGTGTGTGTGTGTGAGTGCGTGTGCGCGTGCGCGCGCACGGGCGCGCACGCTCCGGTGCATCTGCAATAGTGAATTTCATTTGTCCTCCATATTGGACCGTGAGAAAAATCAATGATATGTTATCTGCAAGCGAGAAGACATAACATATGGGCATTTGTAAAAACAATGACCAGACATACAGGGATACACGTTACTTTGACAGGCCTCATAAACGATAATTGCCGTTTATAAAACGGGTTAGTGTTTTGAATGTGTTTAGGGGGACTAAAGAAAACAGCTAGACCAAAATAAGAAATATCATACCATATGTATTTATCATAGTGATTGGATAGTTAAATAATATCACGGTAAAGAAACAGTTAGTATTTCCACCTGATTATCGAATCAAATGTACATTGTAGAGATAATAAAACTATAATAATGGGAAAATTTTAAAGGTTGATGAAAATACCGACATATATATCATGTCTGAATTCCATAAAGCTAGAAAGTCACGCGATAAAACCGGAAATTTGAAACTGGCTATTTCCAGAATGATCTGCAGGCAAACGCTCTATGGAAATCATAACGCCCAAACGATTAATGAAATACATGTATGATAATTATATCGTCATGGGGTTCGGTTGTCTTATTGCGTGTTACCAGTGAACTTATGACAACTTTAACCAAGTACGCTCCAAACAAACAATGTAATTCCAAATCATTACCACGGGAAGCCATTCTGGGAACAGGCCACTTTCTAGTATTTTTAGTTGGACCTTGTTTACCCTGGCGATTTGTAGGTAAAATGACCTACCAGTAAATACGCGGTCATTGGACGGACGGAATGGAGATAAGGAGCTTTTGCCAACTGGGATACATGTGCAATACGTAGTACGTATTATGTTATATCGACCCATTGTTTGATGTTTATAAATAGTAAGCAAGTTTATTTATACACCAACGGCATGCCGCTGCCACTTAAGGTGATAAGAATACCGCCCCAATTGAAAATTTGAATTTAAATCTGTAAAATAAAATACAAAGCATCATACTCTGAACCTATAGCAAGATGCAAGTTATGGAACCGATTTTCAAATAACCTGTTAGTGTTTTGTGGAACATTCTTTCTGACCCAAAACCAATTTATTTTTGATAAGAATATTCTCTTAAGAACATATCGCAGATCTTGTTTTGTTCACTTAGCTCTATATAATCGATAATGTCTACATAGGAATATGATGGGCACGGTCATCTTCAGGCCGTCTTTACTTTAACTGAGGCGAAATATACAGACACATAAATGGGGGAAGTTATCGATTATATGTATATCAACAGCAGGGCAGTACAAGCCAACTTGAGCCGTGTTCTAAACGTATGTAGTTAATATTGGTTATCATCTCCCAAAGCATTCGCGCATCATATATAATGTATATAAGTTGTGAAAGCTTTTTAGCAAACTCTTAGTTAAGTGTACCAGTGGTGTAAAAAAACTACATTATCGGTTCAGGTCGATGGGAGCTCGATTTAGGCGATTTTGTCTGTCTGTCTGCGTGCGTGTGTGTGAGTGTGTGTGTTCGCCAGAGAGAGAGAGAGAGAGAGAGAGGGAGAGACTGACTCACCAAGTTCAGTATTTGCATCAAGTCTGCTGTCACGAGCACCTCAAGGGCCACGCTTTCATTGTGAACAGGCTGCGTGTATCGGTTGTAGTCTTGAGTAAGGATATCGCGATGAAGAAGGTCTCTTGTGACTGAAGAACCTATTAAAACGAAATAATAAGATCCGCAGCATTTAAAAACAAAACAAGAAAATTATCTCTTTTTTTTTTTCAAATAAAAACATCCGGCGCTTATTCTTGTTTTTAGATTTAAACAAACTTGCTGAGCAATTCAAAACGTCAAAGCATTCCATGAATCTGTGACAATGCTCTCAATCAAATGACAAGATTCTACAGCTCTATCTTGTAGTCCGTTTAGATTACAACTACCATGCTCGTATTTTGTGTACGTCGTGCACGGGATAAAAGATTGAAAAGTATTTCATGTACGCAAAAATAGGTTGGCAAGGATTTTGCATACACAATAAGAGGTTGACACGTATTATGTATACCCAACTTACGTTAAGGGATACTTTACTTAGGTTGTTAGTGACCCCCTAACATTTACAAAAATATAATTTTTTTTTACTCATGATAATAATATTCATCCACATGGATCTTATTTAATTTGAGCACCTGCTACCTCAAATATATATGTGGGTCTCATATGGGAGTGTGTATGCGTCTGGAATTACGATACATTAATGTAACTCTTCAGGCCTCCAAACTTGACAAGTAAATATTTATTCGGAAGATGTCTGGCAGACAAAAAACGTTTATTCCATAGATAAAAAGCATATGTGAAACATGCGTTTTACAAATGCCCCTCCGTCACTGATTCGATAGTTGATCGATCACGGGATTAAAAAAAGAAGACTAGTTGTAAGTCGATTCAGTGTACATGTATGATAAGTTCGGCTCTTATTTTTTATTACCAATTGATCGGTACTCGAAGAGACGTCATATAAAAAAGGAGCCTGCGTCTTGTGAAACTCGTTTTCCTTTTAACACATGTAAATATGTAGAAATAATGCAGAAATAATATAAAACTGAAATGTACATTGTATCATTCAATAAAGTATATATTCTCAATCAAGGTAAAAGTTTTTGTGGCTGTTTGCTTTTTCGCGATGTACTTTTTCTTCTTTTGCAGTATAAGAGCACTTATTACGACAAATTAAACCAAGTACGCTGGTAATAAATTGCAACAAAAACCTATCAAAATCCAATATGACGCACAGCGCCAGCTTGCTTAGCTACATGCAACGGTCCCTGACGATTTTGACATTTCTGATTACATGAAATTACAAAATCTTAGCTTTAAATGACGGAAATAGGAAAAGGTAGAGAGCTGAAATTAAATTTTCAATTTCAGAGTGAATAGATGCCCCACGTAAATTTACTGCTTAGTGTATGGTTCACGGTGTGCGTTAGGCGCAATAAAATCTATTGATTAACCTTATTCTACTAGAAGTTTGGATTAACCGCTACCAGGACTGCAGATTAATTATGTGCACTTTTCTCTAACAGTGCAGAAAAGTGCCATGAATTTACCAGCGACATATCTGTGAATATCTGTTGAAAAAAATCAATTTGTGGTCCTGGTAGAGGGTACGTTTGGATAGGAAACAAAGTTCAACGCGTGGCGCACGTCCTTTGACATGCAGCGATGGTGTTTTTCTAGTTTGATCATCAATCAAATGTAGATATCGCGTTATAAGAACAGCGCCAATATATGTGTAACTATCCGATCGGAAGCGAAATAGCACCAGTCACTTTTTTGCCGTTAGTGAAAAAAAATTGTTTCGTACATGTTATAGAAAAATGAATGAACAGATTCCAAACAATTTCTGGTCCATCATATTTGAAGTGTCTGTTATTCATTACCAAATCATAATAAGCAAAACGCAACTCTCCAATAAAAATCATCCATGTAAATGAAGAATTTACATCAAAATAAAAAGAAGTAAAATAGTATTAACTCGTCTCTCTACAGTATTCTGGGTCAAGCGGTACCCGTTAAAACGATAAAGAAACGTTTAACAACCTCAACCCTCTTTGATCCGGGGTCTACCTGTATAGTCCACTAAAATTAACCATCTATTTTACTCTAAAAGAAAATGGGACTTAAACTAAATTCTTTAAAACATGAGTCACCTGTGAAAAAATCATGACACCAACACTAAAGTGGAATATCTAGCCCGTTTACAATACAATCAACGATGCAATTTTATGGTCGTAACGTTAACGTTTCGGCCACCTCTCGGCTTGAGTTATTTTGAAAAAAAAAACACTATTCCAGTAGTAGAGAGAGAGCAAGCGAAGGCTGATGTACATAGACACCGGTGTGACAGGATTGGTGGTACTACAGTGTAGGACCAAAATCTGGGGTCCCATGTTATAGCTACCCGGTATATGCTAGGGTTAGCCCGAAAGCATCGGAATTAGTGAATCGGGCGACCATCACAGCACAAAGTAATGGGTAACGGGCTACGCAAGGGACTGCCATTATTGTCACACCGGAATTCTGCTAGGCCATTAAAATCAGGATGAAGTATACATATGTCTATATGCAAAACTAAAGCACTATCTCCTCTCTTAGTGGTATGTGATCAATGACCGGATTAATGTTGCGTGGTGACGATGAAACTTACCGACAAGAAGAAATTGGATCAACAGTATGAGACAATACCCCACAGGGTATAGCAAGGCGTTTGGTCGCTTCATCGGCTGCAAATGAAATAATAAGTAAGATAAGCACATTATTGCACGTCTTATAACAACTGCGGAAGAAGAAGAGATCCAACAATGTAAAACATACGTGTTTCTTCAGTTGTTTATTGAACTTTGATAACAAAAAAAGAAAGGAAATAAGGTGCATATATGTGTACTTCGTGCGTGCGTGCGCGTGTGTGGAGAGAGAGAGAGAGGGAAAGTGCTGCAGTGAGTTTTTATTATTTTTATTTATTTATTTTTTTATTTTATTTTATTATTATTATTATTATTATTTATTTATTTATTTATTTATTTTTTTTTTTTTTGCAACTGATAAGGCAGATTGTTTGGGGACAAGGTTTCGACTTTTTTTGACAACTTGAGTAGAATTTAGCAAAACCCCAGTGTATATTTCTCCAACATTTTGACGTTTATGTCGGATATTACACATGAAATACCGAGATTAAGTAGAGTCCATCACTTCCAGTCAATAGATTTATACATCACACGCATTTTGTGAATCAAATCCAGAACCAGTCTTAGTATTGATATAGATGTCGTCCTTTAAACACGGTGGTGTGGGTTGGGAATTAAGATCAGCAATTAATCCCCGGACATTTCGTTATCCGCGAATAAAACGCATTATTTTAAGGAAAATCCTTTATCAAACTAAATAACAATTTTCTCAATGTGATCTTCCTCTCCCTTTTTATTCCCTTATTTCTTGCTTTTCGCCTCTTTTCTCTCTCTCTCTCTCTCTCTCTCTCTCTCTCAACTTTGCATATTTGAGTTTCATTTGTTTCAAACTAGTAAAGTTCACGCATCTTTTAGAAGTCCCTTTCATAACGTTTCAGGCAATTTCTTTTTTCATTGCTTTACACATTTTTCATTTTAAGTAAAGAGAAAATAGACATATTAAATAAGGACACTGACAACTCATGCGTGGCCTGTTATCAGGCAAGAGTGAAACTAGGTGCGTCCAGACAAAATCAGTAGTAGGCCCAAAATGGCGTCATAATACAATTATACGCATAGTTAAGAATTAAGGAAAATTATCTGTTGACTGCCGTGTGCAAAAAAACAGTGAAGATTCACAAGTAGGAGAGCTGCGAGCGTTTTTAGAATGGGGTACATCAAATCAAGAATGGGGTACATCAAATCATGGTTTCAGACTTCTCAAATTATTTTAAATGCATGTGGTCTCTGTAATGAAGTTGCCTACTACAAACGAAAACTGAAAGTTTTATGTCTGCGTTGAACGTTCATTTAAAAGGCGATTGAAGATTTTGTAAAATCGTGTGAGAGTTCGATCAAATAGGCAATGTGTATCTACGAGTTATTACACTGACGGCTCTGCTTGGTGACACCTTAATTAAAAAATAGTTCCGGCAGCGTAAAAAAATAACTACTTCATAATTTTTGTTATTCAATTTACAAAAATCTCCTTTATTCTTAATGTTTAGCAATGAATTCTACAGCTAATTAACTTTTTCGTTGTCTATGCTTCAGCTGTTCAACCGTCCGTTGGTTACGTAGCCGACATCATTACAGATATCGCTCGGCGTCACATTTCAATTCGCGTTATGAATTATTCCATTAAATTTTCATGCACTTGCCGATGGGGGCAACATTTCGTAATTTGTGCAGAGATCACGTACCTTCTTCTGGTGCTTTTGACTTTCAGATTTCCACTTGGATTCTTCGGGTTACCAGATTAATTCTTTCAAGAGCCCTGTGTGGTCATTCGAAATTGATCGAACTCTAGCTACACGACTCCGTTCGGTCCGGGCTCTTTGCAATGTTCCAAAGAAAATCCACTCTATACGTCAACAGACGAGGACCCCGTCTCTCAAAACCAATTAATTCCCAACATTTATTTGCCTCCAGTAACAAGCATTGATGTAAAGCGTGTTTATCTAGCGCTCGCTTGGGGGAGCCACGAGAAAATTGCCAGATGCGACGTGTTTTATGGTCGATGGATCTTCCAGTTATACTTAACTGTAACCTTATTTCTTAAATGGGTGTACATAGAAATAACAAAGCTTTTAGAAATAAGAACAGATGTGTGCCCAATTACTACCAGGTATGGGTGATATAAAACCGAAAATCATAACAGAACTTCCTCATAGTAGAGGATGGTATCTTTTTGTCGAAAAGTTGGTACCATAATAATGTATGGCAATTTGGTTAAATGCCCCAATTTAAGGGAGTCACAGTAAGAGATAACTAGTCGACAGTAAGGCAAACCATGAGCCAAGGGCTCATTCCCAATGAACCTTAAGGTCTACGTAGATCGATCCAACTCCATGGGGACTCTCGTCGATTGCAATCAAATTTAGAGATTAAATGCTTGAGTAGAGTAAAGAGCAGAGTACAGAATAGTTGGTAATTATACGAGAACATTTGAAACAAAAGGGGCGAATTAATTTGTTAATCTGATTGCATTTAGCGAGAGGCCCCGCACAGTTGGATTGATCTACGTAGACCGAAATTTTCATTGGGAATTAGTCCTTATCCTCTGATAGATAGCACTGCGCGGCGTCACGGAGCGACGCATTCCTGGCTCAACTAGCACAATGCGGGTAGCCAGTATCCTCACACGAGACTGTGGTTTTGGCAAGCAATTTAATTGCGCCATTACAGTTATTGAAAATTAGATGGTTTAAAATTTACGTTATTTAAAGGACACAGAGGTGTGTCGAGTAGATTATGAAATGACACACGGGTACATTATTTGGAACACCCTGTAAACGCCGACTGACATAAGAGTTAGTTTTTCAAAAATCTCTGAGAGGGAGAAAGTGCGCCTCTTCCACCCAACCCCTGGGGTCTATGACCCTTATGTGTGCTGTACATACAGTACATATCGACGCTAAGACGCAGACATCTTAAATGATGGCTTTATTTCTCCAACCTACCCATACATGTCTTCTAGTCCACCCTAGAGATTTTGCATAAAGGTGGCATTGCTTCATTCTTATTTAAATAATTGATATTAAGTCAGTAACAAAATCCTTAAAGAACACATTAAAGTGCAGCATTGAGGTAAACGTTAATGTGAATCGCACATTTCAACGTTAAATGTTCACTATATAGAGACTACGACATAATCATTAAAACATAAAAGCTAAGGAATTTTTTCGCTATACACTGAGGGCCTAGCGACATTAAAATTGTTTTGTAGGCCCCTACATTACCTGCCTCAAGCAATGAAACGCATGTTTACGTGTGATAAAGAAAAACACAACCATTTTATCGACCAATCTCTCTGACAAAAAGAAGATGATACATGTAGGCCTATGTCGATGTTATACACGATGTACTTCAGTGTGACGAGGTAAACAAGTTAATTTCATGCTTAAGTATGATTTCGAAAACTACCACAAATACATATATCTTCGTTTTTGGTTTCAAAGAAGCATGTGATTGTGTGGTTCGTACAAAGACTCTTGGCACTCATACGAGCAAAAGGTTCTCTTTCATCAAAATAGATATAAAAATAAATAAATAAATAAAATCAGACTAACATTATATAGACATTCAATACAGTTTGACGTTTGATATTAAATGCCATAATACATTTACACACTGTGTGTGTGTGTGTGTGTGTGTGTGCGTGCGTGTGTGTGTGTGTGTGTACGTACATGTATGCTGTCAAACCAGGTTTAATTGAAATAAAAAAATCACAGTTCTTTATCTAATTCGAAATAAAAGCAAAAGTGTTGATGGCCTGAACAGTAACTGTTTGGCATAATTAACAGAAGTTAGTCAGCATCACCTTTGGTAAGGATACAAATAGCTGAAATGTGAAATGAAAAAAAAGCAGAAAGTTTTTTCACCGAGCATTCAGTCTGTTAAATCTGTTTTGTTTTTTTCCTTCGAATTGTCTACTACATGTAGTTAGAGATTGTTCGGTATTTGATTTATTTCTTGAATGGCCACGGGGCTTTAAAATTCCAAGGGAAACTCCAAGGAGGCATGGTGCACCAGCGAGCATTCACCAGTCCGCAACAGCATCCAACAGGAATCTGGAAAATATACAGTATGCAAATGAAAAATTAGGTTTAAAAGATTCCATCTGTGCTTGGGTAAACGTACCACTCTCAGCTTCATCATAGGCGTGAATGAATCGATAAATTAACAAATAAATTAAATGATAAGAAACATATAACCAAGCAAACGAACAAATAAACTGAGTTGGTAAAAAATAAGACAAACGAACAAGCGAATAAACAAACAAGCAAATAATGTAATAAATGTACTGATTATTCACTTGACAAATGAATAGGTCAATGAATAAAAATCACAATCTCCGATTTAATTTTAAAATTATTTGTCCAGGACAAAAGAAGAAAACAATAGAAGAAGAAAACATAGTGACAAGGTACCAAGCGGAACTTTAAATAAACCTATTTAAGAGACAAACAGACATGCATGCGGACACACAGACAGACAACCACGTGATGGCCTTACCTGATACCAGATACGCAATGGTTGACAATTGTGCCACACCCATACGGTACGCCAGCCCCACTCTGTGGTACACTTGGCACATAATCCTTGTCTGGACTGAGAGGGGTTCACATTCTGCCCCGGGGGGTAATGAACGCATTCCTGGGAGTTTTGACTGAAAAAAAAACACATGATTGAAAGCAACTCAGAAGATTAAAATAAGTTGTCAAAAAGACAGAATCCACAGTTTTTGCGCACAAAAAATGCAGAGGACGATCCTGGGGGTGGAATGGGGGTAATATGGGGTTTCTGGTACCATTCGATCTCGCCTCTGAGATACTACAAGATTTCAGCATATACAATATGTACTCATTCAAAGATTAAAAGATTAAAGGTTTTTTTTAGCTACGGTTTAACTTGTAATCGTGGTCAAACTTGTATAACTGCAAGGGACCCAATTATCCTTAATAATTGTCCTTTATTACATATATGTATGTTTGTATCTTTTTCATATCTTTATAACTCATAAGATACATATGTGCGTTTAACTTAAACATTTATTACCAGCTACAAAGCCTTTTCGTTTTGATTTACGGTAAAAGATCTCCCTAGTTGATTTTAACATTACCTGCAAAAGCAAAACTTCAACCACTGCGCAAAGTTGTTCGTCTGTACTACATTCCACCATCTGTTGTATGCCCAAATCTTGTATGGTCTGACGAACTTACACCATTCTTGGCACTCTGACGTTCTGCATATCAATGAGTGTATTTAGGATAAAATATTCAATTGAATGATTATTCAACTTGTAATAACAAATTAAACGAAGAAATAAAATCATGTATAATTCTTAGAGATTGAATAAACGGATTAATATTTACACAGAGAGATCAGTGAATGAAATAAATCGAGCAATAAATCAGTCAACAAGCTATTTATATATAAATAAATCAAATATATATCTTTAGGTTAATAAATCAATTACTATCTGTTGAAAGTACTAATGCAATTTTGCCATCATATTAATCATCAGTATTCCTTCGTTATGCGCGAACATGTTTAAATGATTCTAATATACATAAAAGGAAAGTTTTCTTACCCGCTGTGTGCAATTTGTCTTTTCCTCCTATGAGGAACACGTTCTGGCGGTGGATTATTTGCATTAGGGACTCTAGGCGGCGCTGCTGCTGCGCTAATGCTACTGGCCCTCACTGCTGCACCAGGAGCATTTGCTGCCGGACACCTATGGCAGACAAAGGTGAAGGGAGAAATCAGTTGAGTCTATGACGATCATCAGACATCAATAACAAAAAAACTAACGATGATGAGAATTCTGTTACCTTGACTGTAGTCTGCGCTCTTTAAGTTATTTCCTGGTATTTCGATTGCTTTAACATCCGTTAAAGCATAACGCGAATCCTCACCCAAGAAAATCGCAGTCACTGTACTGCTTTTATGCGCCATATCGACATTCATTATACTCACGAACCAAGGTGTTATACTTACTGTGTTGTTTTCTTTTCATATAATTGCTTACAAAGGTATTCATCAAAATGCAATTCTAATCGAAAATCATGAATGCAGTAGTGCCGACATTTTTGGTGACTTTAAAAATTGTCCTAAACAAAATGTAATGCCACAATCCACTATACAGTTGCCCTTTTATCATTTTGGAATGCATTCTCCGTGCACGAAACAATTACAAAACAAAATTTCTAGACAGCACACATAATTATTATTATAGTTGTTGCTGCTGTCATGTGTCCATATTATTATCTATGCGAGAAATAAACGCGGCTACGTTATTAATTCTTTCATATTATTTTACGTTATGTTCCATAAAGTATGAATATTAGAAGAGAGAGGGGGGACCATGATCGGAGAGAGAGAGAACTTACCCTGATTGTTGAGCCCTATCATCAACTCCACACCGGATAGATTCACCGCTTGGACCCTGCAGTATTAAACTGGCAGTGCGCAATTGCTGCTCAACACTGCCATCAACTGCCGCGGACAAGCATACCCCAATAAACACTAGGATTGCGAGCTGCAACGACCTCATCTAAAATTTACAAAGAAAAAACAAACTTCTATTATCTTTTTTTTTTTTTTTACATTGTCGATATACATAATGGCATATGCATTTGGCAACAAGGTGAAGTATCATTTTGTACTCACGGACTTTTTCTAATTACCATCATTGTTATAATTGTTGCCATTACTATCATTTTCTTTGCATCCAAAAAGGCGTTGTTTCTCCGTCACCGTTTTAAGAGGGCACGGCACCGGCGAGGGTTCAAGAAAATATTTCATGGTCTCTGAAATTCTGGATATTGATCGCCAAAACTTCCAAAACTATCACAGGCGTGAAAGGTTTCAGTTCAGGTAAGTTGGATGTCATTCCTATATCGTCACGCCTTGTCACCAAGGCAATGAAGTCACCGAAGCGATGTGACACGCGTTAAGGTGATGCCTATATAAATTCCTGCCTAATACTGACGTCAATGAGTTTCCAAGGAACAACGCTTATGTAAAATATTCTAATTAATGGTTCCTGGAAAGAAAATCCTATCAGCAATGCACGTGCCTATACTGGACAAGACGTTTACATCAATAAGACCCATATACGTCATCAACAAGACCTGTGTTTCCGAAAGTCAAAAGTAGAGACAATATACAAGGGGGTTTAACTCCCAAAACGGACGGACGTTGAGTTTATTGATAACCCTGACATTTGTCTCTTTCACACACAGTAGATTTAGATAATATGTGAACCGGGTAACTACGTATGTTGGCTTTCTTCGTCCCTAATATGCCCATGTTTTATAGAACAAGTGTTGAGCCTACCAATGCCCCGGTTCGGCCGATTCTAGTGTTCAACCCGAGGCTTTTAAGAGCACTAGCTGTGTGTAAAAGACACAAACTACCGAAAACATCAAAGCTCAATGAGCGCTCAACGGGCTTCTTGGAAGTTCAACACCCTTGCTATATATATTACCTCGTTGGCATTTCTCTCTTTGACATTTCACAATAAATTGTCTTTATTTTCCAATTTACCATCATCCTCCCATTGTTGAATATGTGACTATGTTATAAAAAAATCATATACATATACATAATACCCAAACTTCAATAGGCTCTAGACCGTTTGGTCCTAAATGGCCACAGATTGCCTCTTAAACGTCATACATGACATGACAAATGTGACCCCATGAGGACCCCATGAGGTGTCTTGATAGACATACTTTGAATATCCTTAATCACATCATCGCATGTAAACTGTGGTTAATGCCAGCCTTTAATCATTATTTTCAAATTTTAATGCTTTTATATGGTATCCCAAATATCTAAGGCGCCCATTGCCTCGTTAACTTTTCGCGTCTAATTGTATGTGTAAAAAGACATGTAGCTCGTACATTATATTCACTTTAAAACACTCGTTTCAAAGTCTATGTCACGCATTTCGTTTAGACTTGAATCTAGAGATGGAGTGTGCGAAAATATTATCAAAAGTACAATTTGGTTTTACCATTTGCTTATAATAAAATATCCTAACACAAAAGCGAATTCCTTAATACTGTGAATTTCTTATAAATTTTCTGATGAAATTTTCAAAGTTTGTTCATTTTTGTCTTTTCTTTTCGAATTAGTCAAGAATTATTTAATCCCAAAAGAGCATATATGTTAGACAAATTAATTTGAATAATTATTTTACACAAACAATTAAGAAAAAAACTAATGGTTATAAAAGAAATAATATTTTCTGAAAGATATGAATAGAAACTTCCACTGTACTGTACTGCACTGCACTGTGCAGTCCGGTATTGCACTGTTCCGAACTTAAATATAAACTTATGCCCAAGACTGTTTTGTCAAACATGTGCAGGAATGTCTGTACCTATATACGATAGATTGTGTTTTTTATTCAACCAATGAAAAGTCCATTATAGGTTGCATACTGAAATCCATCCATATTCTTTTTGGAACTTATAAGAAATGAAAAAATAAAAAAATATTAATAATAATAAAAGAGGAACGATAAAATTCTTACAATTCTTCATACTTTAGACATACAGTAATTTAAAATGCACATTTTTAATACACACAAAAAGTATCAAACTCACCTTCTGCTGACCAAGTTCCACTTACTGAGATAAATTG
The DNA here is from genome assembly GCF_051362555.1 of Lingula anatina. Classification (NCBI taxonomy): domain Eukaryota; kingdom Metazoa; phylum Brachiopoda; class Lingulata; order Lingulida; family Lingulidae; genus Lingula; species Lingula anatina. Next base: position 18,034,548 of record NC_141773.1, on the reverse strand, counting down.
ATATGAATTAGTCCTTCCGTGCCACTACCTTCCTTTCAATCTGAACCAGTCTTTCTAGTAACGCTTTTATAAGGAGACGTGCCCTCATCTGAGGTCGTACGCATGCAATTTAAACGTCAAAACTTGTCCTTATTTTCCCATATTATGGTGAAATTTGCCGCACCAGTTGTCAGGGCCATTGCAGGCAATTTAACTCACCAGGGCTTGGGTTAATTGTACTCGGAATATCTTAATTGAGGAAACACTAAGACTGACTATAAAAATTTACTTTTATATTGTAATTGGTATTTAATGAGTTACGTACACACAATGATGTGTATGTATGAGTGTGTTGCGCCTTGTTTTCATTAGAAAACCAAGTTAGTTTACATAATTTAAGGATGAGCTAAACTAGATCGAGTCCAAAACGCGTCACAATAAATACTGTCATTAGAGGGTCGTACATGTATGCGCAAAGTGAACGAGTTACAAATGTGTGTATAGCTTTTTTGATCTGGAGCTAAGAATTCTCTAAAAAGTTCTGCAGAAAACAGGACATTACACCAATAAATACTAATTGAAATATCCCAGTAAAGTTGGCTAGTAGCTCAACCTTGACCAAATTTTTGGGGTCATTTGAGGTTGTTTTGAAGATGGACTTTTATAACAGAAATGATATGTGGAAAATTACATATTTTAGGGGCCTGTAGCATGTGGAATAATTGTCATCAGATGGAAGGATCCATGTATGCAGAGATGATATGTATTCATTAACTCATCCATATTCAAAATAAAATATACAAAAGTACTTGCTTAATCGGGTGAATAATATCTCCTTCCGCCCCATTATACGGAGGTCTTATTACATGGTTACCTTGGAGAACCTATAAAAGTCCCACAGTCATTTTTATATGTCTCTGTATGTCATACAACTGGCTCCCATCGGCTCCAAAATCAAGTTGAAAACGTTTCAAATACACAAGCTATATAATCTTATTTATTCCCCACAAAACTAGCTGATTCTGCAATCGAGAATGCGTGAAAACGAATGCGGGCTCGCGTGGGTCTGGGCAAATTACCTTTTACACACTAAAAGGTATAGTTTATGGCATAAGTGATCGATTTGACAAAAATATATTAGAGGTCACTATCATAAAGTCTATGTCGCCAATAGCACCTCTTTTATTTTCACTTAAAAGTACTTGAGAAGGGACCAACGAAGCGGCTGCGTGGTAACTCCGCTGTCTTGGAAACAGCTGACCCTCATAAGTAGGTTCCAATTCTAGAATGTTCAACTTATTATTTTTTTTATTATTATTTTATTTTATTTATTTATTTATTTATTTATTTATTTATTTATTTATTTATTATTATTATTATTTTTTTGTTAGATATAATTTATAAAAATTGCGTTTAATTACTATAAGAGGAAACATGTACGTATTGAATGCTGGCCGTTCAATCACAGCGCAGTCGTAAGCGTGCATGGTTGCAAAAAATCCAATGCAATCATCGACCATGGTAACGGAAAGTCACTCGTTGGAATTCAGGATGACCCCACAACAAGAAGTTGGAATTAACTTGTTGCCCACAACAACGAGCTGGCCCCTTAATCAGTACGGGCGAAAACGAATGCAGGCTGCCCCTTTATTTTGAAGCCTAGCTGACAAGAAAGTGTTATTTACACGGTCAGCTGGCGATTTGGAGACTAGCTGATAAGAAAGTGTTATTTAAATTACACGGTCAGTTGGTGGGCGGGTGGTGGGTTAGCACTACTGAAGGCGCCCTTACTATAGTGCTGCTAATATGACACTTATGTTAAAGAATTAAGTCTAGGTGTAGTGAACACTTCTAAAACTGAGGTTGATTAGTTGAGTTTTAAATGCATCTATATATTTCTACTAAAACTATGTATAAAAACGCCAATGCTTTTGGCGCACGTACCTTATTAAGGGACTTTCTTTTTGGATGATTTCAATTTATTAATTTCAGAAAGTCATCAAAGAATTTAGACAATAATTGCCATTGTAAACATTTATTATTCATGTGGCATTTCGCTGGAGCGAGAGTAACAAGTTATTGGATTGGCTCGTTGTACGCTTTGCTCAATTTTCAAGTATATACAGTTGCAAACAACTTAATAGCTTTCCAACATACGTTGCTGTTGTTTTTACTTCTATCAAAAAAACATGACACGTGAGAACAACATAGTACTAAAATTTCCATTTAATCTTATCAGATAAATCCGTATTCCGTTTTCAAAATACGATTCTTATCAAATGCTAACAAGACATTATACGCATCAAAACTTTTGATCCGTAGCTCTTTAAACATAAGAATAATTTAAGAAAAGTCGAAAGAAAATAATTACTCTAGTACATACATGTATAAATGCAAATCACTATTGCAAGTTAACATGATTGTAAAAATGTTTCTCGTGTACTGAAAACTTAAATCTAGGTCGTCGTTTCTGTTATGCAGATCCCTTTATAACTATTAAAACTTAATTGTAAGTTGACTATATTTTATGCACTGGTGTCTGTTAACTTGAGTAAATTCCTTTCAAATCCTTCGACAATTACATGAAGGCCTTTACGCTTTTCCGTTAAACGTAAAACTCTCAATCGTCTAATAAAAGCGATTCCCAAACTGGCACCATGGCACTTCAGAAACCCTGACCAGTTTTGGTCACTATCCAGAAGACCTTTGTAAGAGCCACATATAAATCTATATCCTTTAAATCATTTGAAACTTTTCAGACATTTATCAAATTTGACCAACTTGAAAAGTTTGCTTTTGTTAAACGTTATTTTACATTAGGTGAAGGCGCGCTGTTCAATTAGCATATCATTTTGGATGGTTCTGGGCAATGAAAGAACCTCTGGCACCGAAAGAGTTTAATTTGTCTTCTGTATAATTGTCTTATAACCAATTTATACTCGAACCTGTTCCTGTTCAGTGCAAGTTAAAGTGGGTTGGTCTCACGAGACCCGAAAAGCCATTTTGTAAACCAAGTTCTCAAACGCTTAAGTGCATCTAACCGAGAAAAGTTCGAAAGGAATAACATTATCCGATGCCTTCACTTTTTCATCATGGTTTATACTGGCAAATAGGGACCAACAGGCGGTTTGAAATCGGTTGGCTGCGCGAGCGTTGGGCAATAGTGGATTCCTTTCAGGCCGCAGCAACAGCCAACTGGTATCTGAAAAATGAGAACATAAGAGGAAGTCATCATCATCATTGTCATCATCTGCTTCATCATTATTACCATCAGTATCATTTTAATGATGAATGCTAAAAGACCATTGTTCAAATAGCTATTAATTTGAAAACAACCATCTACAGGGTAAAACCAATTGACCTCTATTAAGATGTTTGGAAAATGACAAAATTGACGTGTTTACGGCTTCCCTTTGTAGGTTTAATCTCTCTTTGTTCTCTCTCTCTCTCTCTCTCTCTCTCTTTGAGAAAAAAAGTGGAGCACAAGGAACGATGCAAATGCTTGAGGAGAGGCGCAGTGATTAAAGATATTTTTTGCATTACCATGCAATCTTGCATACTTAAAGAAGGGTGAATTTTGCCCACTGTATCTTTCTTCTTAACACACCATTCATTCATTCAGTCTTACCTGCAGCCAGATACGAATGGGTTTGCACCGCCACCAGACCCAGATGTGTCTCCAGCCCCATTCTGTCGTGCACTTGGAGCAATAAGCCGTCCTAACAGTGGGCATCCACCAGGGGCCGGGCAGCGCTTGGCTTCCCTCGATAAAGTGGGTGCAACTCTGGTTCAGTGAACTGAAAATGAAGATGACAGATTTGGAGAAATGTTATCAATTGAGTAAGTTTGATTAGTACGTGTATGCTTATCAGCTTAGATGACCATGTGTAACAAGTTCAAATTATATATATATATATATATATATATATATATACGTGTAGCTGGGTCTGGTTATATTATTTTACTTTTTTAAATAAGTCCTGAAGAAGAATAATATTACTTACGAGCAAAAGCAGTACTTCAGCCACTGTTTGAATTTTGGCGCCTGGACGACGGGCCACCAAGCACTTCTCCATACAACCCAGTACGGCTGCACCCAGAAGCAAGTCTCGTTACATTCCGAAGTCCTGCGAGATGTAAACAGCAAGTCAGTGAAGTTTGCTTTAGAATCCAACGTCGTACAGTGAATAACAAAAATACTATACTGATATCTATATATATATCATATTTCATTTTTCATTTGTAACAGGGGCATTTTTTTTTTCAATTTCATTTATGCTTTTCTGCAAAGGTGACAACTGTATTTTAGCTGGTCGTTTTTCTATACAGAAATTTGTGACAGATTATGGACGCAAATGCTATCATTTGGTTTTGTAAGTACAGGTTTATACAAAGCAAATGGCGAATATATTTGTATATTTAAAGGGATAATAACTCTTCGTATGAAATCTATATTTCACAATAAAAACATTGTGAATAACTCATAGAAATATAATATATTCTGTTTTACGACGAAAACAGCAGTTATAGCTATTATTCTGATATCTGAGCTTGTCTTCAGATCACGTGACCTCCATTGATGGCTATACTCTGTTATAATCTCTTAAGAGATTTTAACAAAAAAACCAAACTTTTTAGAAAAAAACCAGGGACTAACTTTGAATGTAAAAATGGATTCATTAACCATTGGTAAGCATGGGAAAATTGTTGTTTACTCCAGGAAAATTCATTTTTTGGCCAAAACGAAGAGTTATTATCCCTTTAAACACTTGCATATTCAGGATACAAATATGAACACCTTAAAACCACTAAGAGGCAAAAACTCACCCTCCGTGAACGGTCTCTCTCTTCTTTCTCCCGGCACCCTCTGAGGGGGGTTGGTTTGGATCTTCGGGGTCCGGTTCGTCGTCCCCTGCACTGGCAGCGCCTATACCGCCACTTTGGGCAGAGACACCACTCCCGCCGGGATTACCCAGCTTCTCGCCGGCCTGTGCTGCTCTTGCACCGCACCTGGGTGGAAATAAATGTGAACAAACAACTCAACCTGTGGCTTGTGGATGTTTTTAAGGCGTTGCACTGTTCTGGTATTCATTTTAATAAAATTACCGTGTATCTTTAGGGAACTGTAAATTCAGGTACGCTGTATATAAAAACGGTCAACAATTCTTAAGGTTAATTGTGTTATTTCAATAATTGCGTTCATGTAAATCTCATTTGCAAAGACTTCAGCAACTTTTAAAAAGTAAGACGTTTGTTTCGAATAGTGATGGTATAAGAAGATCAAAGCTAGATGTAGCTCAACTGTAATATCACTGCGCGGTATTCCAAACACGTGCGTGTTAATTGTCGCAATGTTTGTGTGCTGCGATTATTCATAAACGCTTCACTTCCTGCATTCAACTGATTATGCTCACAACGACGCCATTAAAAGACGCTAAGACACACTGACGTGAAGCCACTGAGGCTTTCAATACTGATTTTATCGATAGCTGAGAGTGCTGTAGTGTATATGATGTTAAGTATAAACGTTGCTCACACTTCTTTCTTTAAGAGACACTTAAAAGTACATATCTATTACAGTTAGAACCGTGTGATCCAAAATGAGTTGGTGGCAATGTTAATTTGTAAATAGGGCTGCATCTTTTGGTTTAATCATTGTATTTCCTTATTGCTTATTGTTTAAAAAACATATGCAATAAGTTGATTCGTTGTTATCCAGCCTTAAAGCCGGAGAGAGTTTTTGTTTCATTGTTTTTATGTGAAAATGATTATACAGTATGTCGGTAAGGTTTACCTTACCTACAGGTATGAAAATATTTTTTAAAATTGAATGTATGTCCCTAGACGAATGTGAGGATAAACGCATTACTACTATGAAAAAGTTGTAAACGTATCTTTGTCCAATAACGTCGCCAAGTCATATCAGCACAACCAAGCTGTCACATGGTCATGCATCTACACGCACACAATTACAAACACAAATCCTCACTCACATGTGTTCATATTTATACACAGAACCGCTTGCACACACACACACACAAACACACACACACACACACACACACACACACACAAAAGGAAAGATAATCATTTTAAAATACATTCACAAAAGAGATACACACGCATGCTTAAAAACTCATTCACAGAAGCACATGCACAAACACGAGCGCGCGCACCCGCTCAAGATCAGATTTGTATGTTTCCAAACTCACTGACTATATCCTGGGTATTCGTTTCCATCGGGGTCCGTTCTTTGGTTTTCGGAATAACCACAGGTAATAGTTTCATCATCTTTTGGCAGGTCAAATTTCTTGCCGTCTAAATCACCCTCAAGATCTGTAGTAGAGCTCTCTCTCTTCTGTTTTGCCCTTGCACCGGCAATGCCCATACTTGTCACGTACGTAACACACAGGAAAAGGAGAAACGCTGAGAAGATGAAGCTGTGTCTCATCTGAAATGTGAAAGTATTTTTTTACTAATAACGTCCTCCTTGAGACGTGTTAATAACAGCTCTGTTGTAATAGAATCTAGTGCCCAAACAACACATAACTCTGTGATGTATATATAATGACAGGCTAGGACTATATACTGTATAGTAAACATTAACTTAAAGTTTTTCTATAAAAATGCATTTTCTTTATTGAAAAAAATTTTCCTAAACAATTTCTCTTCACGTGTATCTCCAAAGCGTGACGACAGTAGAATATTATGGAAGGATTTGCGTAAATATAAATCAGAATTTTTTGTCCTCCATGTTAACGTTGTGATATTAAGCTACATTGTTCCAATTCAAACTGTCACAATACATCTATAATACTGAGTGGAAAAGACATGCCCAGAACAGAAATTTATTCTCCTTAATGCTGCTGATGCTTATTAAATGAAATTAAGTTTGACGCCGGTAAGATTGACATTGGTAAGATTTTTAACATTGAATTTCGGTACTTACACATGCAGCATTTTTCAGAAATAAAACCGCAGGTTTCCTTTAAACCATCCATACCAATTTCATTCCAATTATACTAAATCAGACAGCTTGATGAATTTCCTAATTCTGTTAATTTTCCATGTCGCAATCGGGTATTGTTATTTCAAATTAACAACCATCTAATTCTGTTTGCTTCTAAAAACCCTATGGTGCCAACATTTCGCTTTAGATTAAATACCTTGAAATTTTGATATCTCAAACATGTGCTTACTTACCTTGACGTTTTTTTGTGTCTTTCTTGATGAAGTCTACCAGCAGTGGTGTTTGAGATTTCTTTACGATGAAGACGTATATTTATAAGAAGACCGTGACAAACATTATTCATCGGGGCGCAATAGCAGCACCCACATTGCCAAATTAAATAAATATATTTGAAGCCACTAATGGCCGGCTTGGCTTTCCTTGCGTGAACTTTATTGAAAATAAGCCTATGTAATTCGAATTTAATCTGCATAAATTTAAGATGAGGAAGGACTTTTAGTTTATATGAACGTGGGTTGATATTAGTTCGAAAGCTGCACAGGTGGGATATGCACGAAAATAGATATTTAAATAAACAAAACAAAAAAAAAAAAAAGCAAATGAAAAAATCATAGTTAATTTGAAAACAAGGAACCAAACAAAGAAACAAACAAATAAACGAAAACATGTTTATCTGTTATAAATGTAAGCCATTTATATTTACCCACTGAAATAAGATTTTGCATAAATTTGTCACATGACGATGATACAGAGTACCATTAACGTTACAGTTGTAATAAAGCATCGTTGTAATATATGTATTATATACATTAAATACGCAAGATATAGTATACAAAATATACCAGTGTGATTGGGCTGTTTCCAAAATCATTAGAGAAATATGGCTATGAATATGAGTATGAAGTAATATCTATGTATCAAAAGAGATTAAAATGGTTTGAAGAAAGAGGTTATTTTAATAGTCAAAACGTATTAACATGGCTATAAACTGATCACCTCCTGCTCTTTCAAAAAAGAAAAAAAACGAGGACATTTTGCAAGGGCTACAAAGGTATGTTCCATATGTTCCATACTGCAAAATATCCCAAATATCACACTTTGTTTTGGTTTCAAAAGATTTCCTTTCACGAGAAAAGGAGGCCGGGGTCAATGTAACCCCTCCCCCCTTTTTTCCCTTAGTAATCTGGGCATTTCAGTACTCAATTTTAAATAGAATTCTATTCATAGTCACATAATTGGTTTAAAGTTGTGGATAAGAAAAAACATCGTGTCCTTAAAGAGGTGACCACAAAACTCCACAAATTTGATACAAAAATCACGGAAGTGAAAGTGAATGCAACTTTATAGAAAAGTCATGACAAATTATTTTCTTAATGTGGCTATATATTAAACTATCCATAAATGGTAGCCATATTGAATGCTCTTAAAACGGCCAATAAGGAAGCAATTAAAACTAATCTGAAATAGCATGTCGTTATGATGCATATATTTGCCGATCCTACCCTCTGTTAGTAGTCTTCTTGAATATATTTACTCTTTCTGTGATTTTGAATAAATAAAATGAGTAGTAATTAGTAAAGGGTAAAACAATGTTTACGAGATAGGAAAAGAAAACGACGTACACCTTGATTACGTATACACTGATAAAATTCAATTGGAGAGAGAGTGAGGGACAGAAAACTAATCGAAAACCTACCAATGTCATTCTATAATGCCATTCTATAATAGCATTGGGTATAAATATTAGCAGCACTCTTATAAACAACGATAATCAACTTTAAAAAATCACACTTTGTATCACCACCAATAGTATATGTATATATAATTTTACATTATTTCTACACAGGGAGCGCAATATACTTGATACTATTTTGACCAGGAAGGACCATACCTATTTACCCTTACAATCGAATTTGTGGATTTTTACTTCTTTTATTTTTTTAAACTACCGTCGTTATAAAAAAATAGAAATTGAAATAACAAATATGTCAACTAGAACAGTATGGAACTGACCCGTTTCAAAGTCACGTAACTTCCATTAAAAATGAATATGCTCCCATTACATTTCACCCTGTGGGATCCCACATCAACCACTCGGTGTACGCCCTAATGTGCCTGTATTGTAAATAAGCATAAAGAGTGAATAAAGACAGAACAAAACACAGCTTATATTTACATATTCAATTTAATTTGTAAAGTATTTTTTATTAAAAGGAGCCGATGCACAAATACTGCTTAGATAAAGCAATTTTCTCCGCTCAACAAAATTTATTTAGTATGGTGCAAGTATTTTGTCGCATTGAGCAACACCATGTACATGTGGTAAGTGAGTTGAATATATAAAAACGTTTCTTTTTTAAGAAAATCAACTTCAGAAGTTGGAGTTTGGAAGTAAAATGAACACTCATAGAATTATAGCTCGGTTGGTGTATCTTTAGAACAGTTTTAAGGTGAATATCCCATAAAGAATATCAGAACCAGACTTAAGAAAACGCACTGGACTTCGATTTCAATGACACAATTGTGCAATTGCAATTACACTACTTCACAGTATTGACTCAAATACATTGTTCAAATATCAAGTTTATTTTCTTCCATGGCTTTTTTAATATCCCTTTTACACTGAGTTCCAAAATCATTGTCAAAATTGCAACATACGACTCCCATACTAATTCGACTAGACAGACGTCTATCTGAATTCATAATGCATTGAAAATCTTGTAAATGTTAAGCATTAATTCTAAAACAACTTTAAAGGCTCTCGAGTGACATCAAAAGTAAAGAAAATCGCCCCATCCTGGTTTTAAATGTAGTTACCAACTGAGTGTCGTAGTCTGGAAGAATCCCATGTATGAAATAAAACGGTTAATTGCTGTTTTGCGCATTTAGACCCTCAGTTTTTCACTGAACTCCACCTAAATGTTATAACAGGTAATTTCAATTTATGAATTTGATTGAACTCAAATCTCCCATATGCCAAAATAAGGTGATTTTGTATAGTGTAGTATTAATTAAAGTTTCGTTGAAATTTATTTGATAGTTTTGTTTTGTTGGAACTGTCTTTTAATATTCAGGACGGTTTACTAGGCTGCAGCCTTTTCCATTGCTTTAACGTGAAGAAATTGAAGCATGCACTTTTCGAAAGTAAAATAATATGTAGATAAATAAATTAAATGCTAAAGAGTGTAAATAAATAAATAAATAAATAAATAAATAAAATTATCCCAGTCATTTTTACAACGTGTTATTTAACGCGCTATCCATCGGTAAAGCCGATGGCACTAAAGCACAAATACAAGTGAGCCCTCTTAAAAAAAATCCAATGGTAGACCTGTTGCATATGCAGTGCGTTACATAAATGTGTATTTTATATTCTCGTGCAACATTACTTCTAAATGGGCATTAGTGTAGTATGTGCTGTGTACCAAATGAGTTATCGGGACCAGGAATGCCATCTGCCCCCCCTCTCCCATGTATAGCCCAGTCATCCCGCCAATTACTACCCTTCAGTGAGGAGTGTGCACAGGTAAACCAACACTCAACTTCCATTTAGCCTGAATATGCTCTTGTGACAAGAGCAAAACGTAGCTGTTTCATTGATATTTTTCTCCAAAGTAAGTGAATACTATCACTAAAACGTTAGTGAATAACTGCGATTGTTGACATAGCAGAAGTGTGATTGGTGCGATTTTCAATCATACTCACAGCCTTGGCTTCAAAACAAAAAACGAGTGTGAAATTGACAGCATGAAGTAAATTCACTCACCACCTTCCCTCATGCTTGAATTGAAACATAAAATAAGCACGAGGCAAGTTTTAGGACCCATTATTTTTATTATTTGAATTCATTAGGCTTTTACACTGGTGTTATATAAAATCGACAGAATACTGGACACTTGTCCAATGTCAACTTGAAACTTTTTCAGAAGTTAAAAGGTTTGACGTTCAAAATGTAGGAAACACATGAGAATCGGAGAAAGCTACGTTTTCTCAAATTCATCAGTCCTGTGTTATTATTCATTTTGGAATGCATATTGTTTTTTTAAAGATATTTATTGACTACTGGCACATCTAAATTATTATTATTATTATTATTATTATTATTATTATAAGAATGTGTGTGACCTCTTACCCTCAACTATTTTCCCTAACCCCCTCCCGCCTACAAATAAAATTGCGTGCAAAACAGTGGAGCTGGGATATTTGGATATGTATGGGGGTGGAGGGGGGTGGGGGGACAGGGTGTGTCCTGTTTATGAGATGGGCTGAAACCCGCCACTTCATTTTGTAAAAGCTACCGAAGGTCCCTTCCTAGATCTACAGAATGTAAAAAAATAATTACTAATATGACATACACCATCATGTTTTTCTGTATTTAAAAGTCACCAAGTCTTTTACAGGGGTGGATCCAGAGCTCTTTTCTGACAATCTTCCAATTTATCTTTGTTGAATCCATCATGCATTTCTGACCGTCTTCCGACAGAAAAAACTAGATACCCGTCAATGTAAACTTGAAAATCTGACCATCTTCCGAAAGACCCAGAAGACGGTCTCAATCCGCCCCTGTTTTATTTCAATGACATAGTACTATTTAGGATCCCTCGTCTTCGTCGGTAGTCTCCAGGTTCGGTAGCCTGTAGTCCCAGGGGTAGTGTATATCTGTAGACAAACAATACTCCGCGTGTAGCAGGGTACAGTAGCATCCAGAGGGTACCTTCAACCACCGCTGAAATATATAATATCTACATATAGGGTTTTGTGTCACATTCCCTTCTTGACCCTTATAAGCCTACAACAATTATCACCTTTCATATCATGGATTTCGTGTCTGATCAGTTTCCAGTAGATTGTATTTTCTACAAGTATAGGAACATAATATTTGTTGTTTATACTTGTACGTGTACCATTATATTCATATATGTATATAAAAATCACATCTAAGGTGTAGAACATTAAAGAATGAAGCAAAGAAGAGTGGAATTAAAAACTATTTTAAAAGGTTTATATTTTAGGAAGATGGGGTTTTAGTAAGAATCATTCCCGTTTCTTGTATTCTTCAGATGAATGGTGGTATCTTCATTTGCCCACCGACACTGTGTTTCTCTCTCTCTCTGGTTGTATCACGCCATCTTCTAAAGTCTCCATTTCTGTGTCTCGCCCGGGGCATTTCATGTTTTTTCTTTGGCACATGAGCTACGAATTTACCTTTATCAAACAATAAAAAATTGCAGTGTTCCGTTTTATATATGTATATGTATTTTGTTACCCTGCACAGAAGAATAAACCGTAGAAAAAAACTGTGCACACACAACGTACCTGGTGTGCGTCGCAGTTACCGTCGTCCCACACCCAGACCCGTCTCCACGCCCAGTCTGTAGAACACCGAGAACACACGGACACCGGAGACCGGAACGGGTCTTGGAAGTTATTGGGAAGGAAGTGGGTACAACTCTGGTCGATGGGCCTGAATTGTATAGAAAATGTTGTAATAATAACCAGTATTTCATAATAGCAGATGGAAGGAGGTATTCATAAAAAAGTTTATCAATTAATAAGTAATTAGTAATGACAACAACGTTCTAAAGAACCGATATGCCTCAAAAGTTGCCTTCTGTACGTACTTTTTATTCCCTTTTGTATTCAGATGTTTTCTATTGCTAATGAATTACTGAATTATACGCACTTTAACACTGCAATGTGCGTCAGCAAGTGGGAGTGCATGTACTTGTTTACTTACGAACAAAAGCAATATTTCAGGAACTGAGGAGTGCTGGTCTTTATCACTGGCCACCAATGACCTTCACCCCAGACCCACGTGGGTGCCACCCAGTAACACCAGCTGGTGCAATCGCGCTCTCTGAAACGGATTGGATTGAACATGACTTTATACGGTCTGTTCGCACTAAGAAGTAAATCACACTGGAATTTGACTAAGCTGTATCATTCGTGACTTTCTCAAACGAGTAGATATACAAACTTAAAATGGTAAGCCTTTGGTAGGGTAGGAACCTTAAGAAGCATGTACGCAATGGGTTCCCTTTATTTAACCGTATTAACAACAAATGCCATTTAAATATATTCAGTCAAACTTAAAGTAAAATAATATCCTTAGAGGTCACTCTTCTTGTTTTCAGGAAAACGGTTTTTAAACCAACTAGCCCTAGTACAATAAAGGCTGCCTTTTAACAAACTCAATTTCGACCTACCCGTTTGTTACTTGAACATTTTGTTTGTCTAAATCTTCATCCCATGTGCTCGCATTGTATACTGGGGTTGTGTCGGGTGGCGCATGCGTGGTCGGTTTCGGTCGTTCAGTCTTTTGAAGCAGTGCTGGTGTCTTACAGTGACTACAATTACACCATACAATGGTTACAAATACCCAATACAATGACTACAAGTACGCCATACATTACAATGACAAATAAACCAAACGTTAAAATGACTACAAATACACCATACAAAGAGAAAATCGATTATGCTTTGCCCGAAATCTCATTAGGTAAAAAGTTTCCAAGTTAAGCAAAAGACTATATGTACTTCTCTTACTTTACAAGTTAGATGTCAAATTCATCTGGCTTTTATCATTTTTGGTAAACAGTAATTGTTTATCACAGATAAGTTGTATTTGTTGCAGGTCCACTTTTAGAAAATAATCAATATGCCTAAAATGCCTCAACAGTTAAAGTACATTACGCTTTGCGGTTTCCAAAGTATGTGCATTGCTTGTTATCAAATGCACATGTATTTAGATGTGTCCGCATTATAGATTCATCCGCATATGGCATCTTTTTGCGATACTTTAATAAATATATGCTGGAAAACATCAAAACGGATTGATTTAAATCGCCACATGCTTTCAAATACATATGTAACAACAGGGTTTATTGCAGTTGAACAGCGTTCGTTGATTCCAAGCTGCCTTTGATGGATGAAATTGACAGGATCACGTAACGTTCGACCATTTTGGTAGGGCTTATTTCAAGTTCAAAACATCTCTCAATAGAATATAACCCTATGGTAATGTCGCTGTCGTTTCTTTGGAATCAACACAGAGTCCTAAGGTCTGTGACAAATGAGTTACGTACTCTGGGTATGCACGTCCATCTGGTGCAGCAATGTCACTACAAGTGAAACCGAAAAAAGCGCCATTGATGTTGACCACAGCGCCATCTATTTCCCACTCTCCCCCTGCCACAGTGACTGACAGTTCAATGATAACAGACAACGCGAGTAACATCTGGAAAAATGACAAAATTCGACAATAAAAAATGACAACAACAATAATAATAATTATTATTATTATTTATTTATTTTTCAAAACGTTTACAAGCGGATCCAGGATGGGTGACAATGGAGAGGGGACAAGAGAAATTTTCTCCACCTCCCTTCACGCTCCATGGAAAGATGCGTTTTTTTATTATATATAAAAAAGTGTGGGGGTTTCGTAAAATTTCCACGTGTCGGTTCAGCGCGCTAGTACATCAGTTGCGTTTCTATGACGGATGCGGTCGAGGTAACACGTATGTTAAGGTGCTACGACTACTGACCAGTCACGCATAGCAAGGGCCGGGTGTTGAATGAGATTGGGGGCGGAGGGGGGGGGGAGTAAGCCTATTGTCTATAAATTTAATTTGGAGATGACATTCTTTCGTTAAAATACTGGTGTATGATTAAATCACTTTTCACTTAATTTTCAAATCCTACTCAGGCATGTTTTTTGCTCAATGAAATGAAATTTGATTTATTTCATTTGAACACATGCCGTATGTCATTTGACTAAACATTCTCAAAGCAGGAATGACTCAATAAGTTACGTAGCCGCGAGAAAAAAGTTCAGGCTTCAGTTCTATACTGGAATTTGAAACATGTACATTAGTCGTTTCAAATTAAATAGGCATTGTTTTGCATAACACCCACTTTATAAGTCAAACCACTTACCGTCAGGGAGCGCCTATGTTTCGATCCCATATTCCAGCTGGCGACGTAATTCAGCTACTGGGGTCACATAGAGGGAAATTCAATCTCTTTTCCTGACACTCAAGACTCGCTGCCTTCTCGTTTTACAGCCTGTTTCTCACCATCGGTTTCTCTGTGTTTTTAGAGTGCTTCGTGATTAGAATTGAGAGCTACAGGGCTTATCGAATTTCCGTTACTTAAATCATCGACGTGAATCGCAATCACTTTTTGGTATTCGCTAATGTATCTTCTTTGATATACGGTGCAAAATGTTTATACTTTTGACGTTGCTTTTCAGATTCGAAGTGAAAAAACACATACAGTAAAGGTTTGGGATAAAAGTGAACACGAATGTACGAAGTGGCCGTTTTTTTGACAGCCTCTATACTTACAACATAAGGTAAAATCATTTTGCCATCATGTTAGGTTATGTTGATATGCAGGACATTAACTTTAAACCACATAAACAATTAGTTAGGACCCTTTGATGTGGCTGTCTTGATTTCTACTGAAACTATACAGCAGTTACTAGCGTTGTCCCAATCTACTATAATGTCACTGTATAGAAAAATACAAGAACAGATATTAATAAAACTGGACACAAACAAAAACGCATTAACAGTCCGCCAACAAGAGAAAATGAAAACTGGATAATATATTCTGTGTCAGTCAGAAATCACTTTCTTTTCGGGTGAGAATTTGTCTCATTAGCATACATTTGTGACGTCACTGAGAGCTAACTGTGTGCTGTTTTTTATTACGTCATGCTGTAATATTATTCTCATGGCAATGTTTTTTTTTAATATACACCCAAATGTCAGGCTGTCAGGCAGCCTATGGAGCAGAAACTGATAAAAGACAACAATTGACCATAGTATGTAATTCGTTTGTAGTAAGGGAAAAGGGTCAACTGAAGTTTACAGGAAAATTACAATGTTTTCATGTACATGTGTAAAGACCTGACGCTCATTGTACGGTTTTAACAGAGTCAGCGGCGCAGTGGTGAATTCAAGTGAACTCGTCAGTTAAAACCGCTGCCAGGTAGGAGGACGAGAGAAAACCAGCAAAGTCACCCAGGCAGATCCAGAAGCACCCGTGCAGGGAATGACAAGAATCCCTCACTGCGCTCTGTCCGAGGTCTCTGACCCTATCATATGACACCTTCGTGATACTTCATACCTACTTTTACCTTCTACCAGTGCCCTTAACTGATTTTTCATTATATATTCACAGATATTTTTTTCTGGCTAATTCATGACAAGTTCCGAAGTGGCCGACATTCTAATTTGGCAATTAAGCAACGTAAATATTTTAAACTACAAAAATCCATTTCTGATAGAAGAAAAGTACAGGTAACCTCTGATAAGCAACGGGTATAACGATTAAATTATGCAGCTGTGCAAATGTATGAAAACTGG
Organism: Lingula anatina; assembly: GCF_051362555.1. NCBI lineage: Eukaryota > Metazoa > Brachiopoda > Lingulata > Lingulida > Lingulidae > Lingula > Lingula anatina. The sequence goes on along the minus strand of NC_141773.1, from coordinate 18,018,225 downwards.
GAAACATGCTTGTAATTTACTAGTAAATAAATAGATATATCAGTGTTAGCGCCCAGGAAACTTCTTTTCTTCGACACAAAAAAAAAAAAATAAAAAAATAAAATAAACAAAAACGTTCTGTTAAGATTAGTAGAAGAATGTCCACAAGATTGTATTTATTTCCCGAAAAATTACATGAAACAGTTCAGTAAAGCTTTGTACACGTACAATCGTTTGTGGACCAGATCTGGCTTCAGGTTATCTCTATACATGTTATGTAAAATTTGTACTATAAGTTTTCATAAGATGTAAATGTCGTAATAAAGGATTTAGTGAATAGCACGAGATGCAGTGCGGTATTTACTCTGTGTATTTACAAGTACATAAAACTATCATAATGTAACAATAGTGTACCTTAGTAAAAAGACAGGCATATTATTCAGTAGGTGGAATTAGAATTATTGAACAATGATGAAAATGACATTTACAAATATAAGAAATGTAAGCCTTAATACATTCTATTCTTTATAAAAAAGATATTTCTTTTGAAACAATTCTAGGGAATTTTTGAATAATGACGACAAAATACGCTAAATACATGTACGACTTTTAGGGTAAAATTCCCGAACTAGTGATATTCACTGCATATGCTGCTTCAAATCTTTCTGTGCATTATCAACTTTAAATAGAGCTTTTAAATAATGTCTTTTGAAACAATCTGTCTCAATAATATAATAATAATGAGAAATACACAATTGGCAGAGCAGTTATATATCCAATACTCTTTGAGGAAATGGGTAAAAAGGACAACTCTTTTTCTTTCATAAGACTTATTTTGAATTTTTTTCTGTTTGTCTTACTACATGCAGAATCAAACTAGAAGTATGAATCAATTGCCATTAACATCATATTTCCTATATGTTATAATCCACTGCTGTACAGGTGAAATAATAATCATAACATTGTCTAAAACTGTAAAATACATCCCGACTCTTAAAAATCCTATCCACCCTTTTTTCCTAGATAGTTTTTTTATTTTTTGTTTTAAAACATGTCTTTGGTTGATGTTTTTTGGCTTTAACATAGGGGTTGCACTGACTGTACTTTTTTATTCACAAAGTAGCCGAATGTCTCAGCACTTTGAACTTCTGTGTAAAAAATAAATGCACACAAAAGAACATTTAGAAAAATTAACAAAGAGCCAAGCGCTTAACAAGGAAAAAAAATTACAAAAAAGTATCACTTTCTACGAATTGTCATACATTTTTAATTCAAGAGACCCAATTTAAAGTTGTGCAGTAATCTTGACATTCTTGCTTGTAGATTTCTCTATCTACATTCTGTCAGATCAAAATGCTCATTTGTAAGGCATTTGTTTCCTGTATACTTTAATGATACTGAAAGGAATACATATTTTTTTTACCATGGCTCTAGGAGCAGAAGCCATTCACACTAGCTTTTCAAAAGAAACAGAGACATCTATACTCCTTTTTTCCTAAAACCTACTTAACAAGCATACATGATCGTTGAGAAAAAGGGAGAAAAACTTTTAATAGAAAATAGGGAAGATGTGCCACTCAAAGTCACAATAAAGCAAAGAGGTACTCCTTCTTTAGGGGAAAAAAGGCTGTACCAATTTTGCTCTCAATTTACATATATATATATACACCAAAGAACTTCACCATAAAATGATGGCCTTGTTATTGTAATATTACCACAAGGGTACTCTAACATAAGGGTACTGGCACCAAAAAAACCTCCATGACAGCAGGCATTCCAGGCTGTGGTAACCAGTCACACACTCACACCATAAATAAACACGAGTTCAGTTATAAAAATTAAACTAATAAATACTGATTTTTGATATAAAAAAAGTGAATTCTGAATAAATACACAGATTGGATCAACCAAGCAAGGCATATGTGTATCAGGGTTGCTTCAATATATACATATATGAATATGTGTGTGTGTGCACGCTTGTATACATGCATGCATGTGAGAAATGGACCTAGAGAAGGACCACACTTTGTGCTAACTACTAAAGAATAACTCAGACTTGTGATACAGTAAAATGTTTTCAATTATGCTGAAAGTGTGAAATGTAGTTCCAATATTTTTTAATCTAAACGTCAAGCACTCAATCAAGTCAACAGATGACCTACAGCTATATAAAATGTGACAGAGCAATTAAAGAATCACACTTTTTACAAATGATAAGTAAAATGATATATTATATAATTTCTCTGAGACATTAACTTTTGCACTGACAAATGATTGTGCCTGAAAAAGAAGATACGTCGAAACAATAAATGGTGAAAAAATCACTCATTGTCACAAAATGCCAACAGAGAAAAAAATTAGAGATCAGGCAAAAATGGAAATGGGTTCAAAGGGCATATATAGGTGTGAACCTGCCTTCTTCATCTTTTCATGGATCTATCTTGCCTCATTGTTGGCATCACAACTTTTCCCTCAAAATATAAGCTCTATTTTCCAGATTAAATAAATAAAAATAATAATAAAAAAAACACACACACACCCATGAGCTCATTTTCAATTATATATGCCCTTTTCTCCAGAAAGGAAAAAAAAAACTCTCATATGCAAAAACCTTCAGTCAAAAGAGTCATTAGACACCAGAGGTCCACCATGTTCTATCGCCATGGTGATGCCAAAGTGACTGATATATCACATTGGCTGAAAGACATCACCGCTATCAATGTGATTTGACATCTCTGTGACAAGGCAACACTGTGTCATGACTGTGACACAACGTGACAAGGCAACACAGTGTCATGACTTTGACAGTGACTAGGCAACACTGTGTCATGATTTTGACATATAATGTCACACTGTCCAGGAAAATATATGTCATTTGTCCCTTGTGTCGGGGGAAATCCACTGTTGGGTAATTTCTGTCTACATGACAGGAGAAGCTGGAACTTTAGGTTGACATCCTCTGGTGACACTTAAGTTGCAAAGCATGTGTGACACTTCATACGTGATGACACATTCTGTACGTGATGCAAGGATATATAAAACATCTTAAGGACACTGATCTGCTGCCTTTTTGTCCCAGGAGTGCCAAAAAGAAGTTCAGGTGACACTTGAGTGACAATGACCCATGGATGTGACGCAATCCCTGATAAGGGCTTTGAAGACATCAGTAGAACCAAATGCAATACCTGGTATGGACCTGAGGAGAAAAACATCACCTTGAAATGTACAGAAAAACTATACTTTGAAATGTATCAAACTTAAAGCATGAAAATAGAAGACACTGTCACTGTTAAACATTATGTCAAAACTAGAAAGATATTATAAACATCACGAATAAACTGTCATGTCTTAAATGATAATATAACAGCTGCAATTTCATACTTACAAAACATAACAAGAAAACAAATTTTGGATAAATAAATATCATTATAATAATAATAATAATAAACTTACTTTAATGGGTTAAGACCAGAAGCTAAAGAAAGATCTTTTCTTTCTGGAGAGAGGGCCAATGCACATAGGAACCTGATTCTTTAAACTAATGGAAATCTGAAATCAAAACAAAAATTCATTAAAAATCAAAATACCACCAAATACTAACAGAACATACACTTTGACATGGCTCATTTCACAAAAGAAAAAAAAACCTATAAGCTATATTCATGTCAGTGATGCACACATTTTGTTTAATATTTGGACATGTCCCCTAATTTTTTCTGCTTTTTAACAGACATGAGAATGTGATTTTAATTTTTTATATGGAGGAAACAGAAAAGTACCCGAGGATCCAGAGAGTCTAGGTACATCTAGTTACTTCCACAGTCCATATGCATCCTGACATCCCTCCCCCCATTCCCTTGAAAAGTTTTCGACAGATGTGCGCTTATCTCAAGAATGATTTTTTTTTTTTTTTGAGATTGAACAAACTAGACAATCCATCCATTGTCTGAAAATTATCATGTCTGTTTACATGTTAGGACCTTATAATATGGAAAGACAGCAAACCGAAATTAAAAAGTGATATAAAACAATTATGAACATTTTAAGAAATATGATCAATATTTTTTGTGGAACAACTCACATGACAGTCAGTCTTAATATCCATCCTGTAATAGTGAAAAAAGCACACTTACCGTGCAGGGTGTCTGAATCCAAGGCTCTCCATCAATCTGCATAGGAAAACGCTTGCGTGTCCTAAAAAGTGAAAGCAATGACATTTACCAAGTTTTGGTCCTCTTCAGTATATTTCCACACTAACCCTTTTTCTCTTGAAGACATGATTCTTAGTTTCTATTCCTCGTGAATTATGATTATTTTTTATAATTATAATTGTTAATTGGAAAAGTACTCATAATCATTATTTATGCTTAATATCTTATAATGTTTACAATGATTTCAAAATATTTCAAAACTTTAAAAAATTTCTTATAAAACATCTCTCCTTACCTGATGACTACTTGAGAACACTGCGCCAGCCTGCGGCCAGAGTTTCTGAGACCAACTTTGACTTGAGCTGCGTGCATTGTGTTGTCCAGACCCACCACTTCAATTGAATTGTCTCCAATATCTGAAAAATAGGGGGGTTTTAGTATGTTTTCTTTAAAAAAACTCCCACAATATAAATTGACCAGGCTTAATCATTTTCCCAAAAAGTTATCATAGTTAAAGCTTGATATATGTATAAATCAGTTCTCATATCGGGGGCGTCTCGATAGTCCGAAGGTTCATTGGTCCGAAAAGTGGTAACATTTTCATCGATTTTTTAATCAAGGGTTCATTGGTCCAAAGGTTCTATAGTGAATATTCGGACCAATGAACCTTCGGACTATCGCTACGGCCCCCTCATATCCTGTCTTCAATCAGTGTCTCTGATTTTTTTGTCACTACTTTTTTACAATTATGTTTAAAATCAAATGATGTCCTCAAATGGTTTATGCTTGCTGCTGAGGCGAAGACAGCTGACATGAACCTTTTTACCCATGATGGTTCTTTTAGAGTCCTGTTTCACAAAAGGCATTAAAGATCAAATCAAGATCCATTTAAATATTCACCTTGCACAGCAAAATGGAGATCCACTGATGACATACTACTGGAAGAAAATTCCCTGTCTTTGTCCCTCTTAGCATTTCTTTGTGCCTTTTTCCTCTTCTTTTGCCCTGGGTTCTCCCCCCAGAGATTGGACCCCCCATATATACTGGGGATGTTGAGGATGGCAATGCCTTCCAACCTTGGTCCATTGGCAGAGTCTAGAGAGCAGTTGTCAGCCTGGAATGATGGGGAGAGGATGAAGAACAGTAAACATCTTTAAGTGATGCAAAAGGGTACAATAAGAACCAAAACTTCAGTAACTTGAATAATGGAAACGCTGAATACAATATATATACTAGTTAAGTAGGCTGACACTGACTGACAAATAAACTCCCTTATAATGTTCTTCACATACTAGCAGCAATAATGTGATATACAACTGTAAGTTCAATCAAATGCCAAATTCATTTTGATATAGATAATTTTTATCAGCAGAATCTAACAAAAATATGAAAATATAAATTAAGCATAAAAGACTCATGTATTCTCTTACCAATATATCTACATCTTCATGTAAATTTTTGCAGGTGGCAAAAAATGTCTCTGATGTACCAAACTCAAAATACCACAACTTGTTTTTCATCCTGAAAATGACAAATTCAAAACCATCTTGTTCACATACTTCTGAAGACATATATATATATATATATATATATATATATATATATAATGATAAATTACAATCAGAGGGAAAAAATCATATATTATATGTGCAAATCAAATGTTCTCAGCATTTTATTACAAAATTCATTTACTGATCTCAGAACAGAGGTTAATGAATTGTTTTCAAAGTCAAGACGCATTAAAACATGAAAGCAAGTAACTTTTTGAGATTGGAGTTTATTTTTAACATTATTTCTGTTTCTTACGACAACTCTAATGCTTGAACTTAATTTCACTTCTTAATACTCACCGACTGTTAAATTTTTCTGGATGCTTTTCCCTCATGAGATGAAACCTATGGCATATGGAAGCATCCTAAAAAGATTAATCAAGTATACACAAGTTGCACAGAGTCAATTTCTGTAAATAAATAAAGAAAAGTCAAATTCACAAACTGTGACACTCCAGCTTTGCCACCAATTGTCTTTGTGAGAACACTTTATAATATAATTATGTTGGGCTTTCACAAGCAACTACCATATTTTTTCAATATTCATTTAAGTATGCAATCAGGCACATGCATTGTACACACAATCAACCTACCACCCCAATGGAAAAATAATTGTTGATGATGTTGGTTGGAATGGAATCCCCCTGCTCCTCGTCTCCGCCCTCGGGGGCACTGACTTCTATCTTCCACCTGTCCATCAGGACCACTGTGCTGTTAGAAATCTTGTGTAAAATCTTTGATAAGCTTTCTCCTTCATAACCTATTAGTTAAATAACAAAGTGATGACATACAAGCACAATGAGGATAGGATGTGTACAGTAACTGGAAAGACAATTTAATTTGTAGAAAAAGAGAACAACAATTTGTTTGTGTGTGTGTGTGTTCTGAGAGAGAGAGAATGAGAGAGAGAGAGAGAGATGTCAAACTGACAAAAACATACAGGATAACAGAAAATTTGGGCTGGTAACATAAAAGACTTAATGAGTTCCGCTAAATAAAAAATTAACATTAAATAAACTTTTAAATAATTGTTCGAAAATACTGAATTGCATACCTCCTCCCCACCGCAGGCACCTAGCCAGGTCATTTCCTGTGCCCAGAGGTAGAACTGCTACTGGCGGCCTGTTCACAAACTGAACCTTGTCTGGAAATAAAAACATGTCATGTTAAACCAATTAACTTCCTTCAAAGTGCAATAAGGCAAAGTTAAGCAAAGACTGGTTTTAAGGGAAGAAAAAACTCAGAGATGACAGCAGCTAGACAATGTTATTAAAAAAAAAATAAATAAAAGAAAAAAATAACCCTCCTCCCTTCCCAGAGACATACACAGGTATGAAACCAAAGCCTTAGTTTTCCTACCCATGGCGTCTAGGAGCCAGCCCACAGTGCCATCGCCTCCACAGCAGAGAATACGGAAATTTGGAACATCTTTGAAAAACTGGAGCCTGAAAGGACAGAAAATATACTTTCAGTCTTGTAATAGCTTTCTGTGTATCAAATATGTGAGAACATATGGTGTTATGGTGTGAAAAAAACTCTCACTCTCCTGATATTTTCATTTTTTCACTTTAAATCCATGAACTTTTATTCCTCTTTTGTTACACATAAAAAGGAGGAAATCCCCCTTAAGGAGAATTTATTCAAATCAAAAGTCTTAATCATAAATACAATCAACAGGCAAATTTTCTTAAAAGTGATTTCACTTTCTTTGACCAAAATAAAACCAATCCATCTCAATTGTTTGGCTAATATTCTACCAATCAGATAGATCCCTGTCAGTTTGTGCTGTCCTACTTACCCAGACATGGGTCCTTTCTCCTTAATCAGATCATACACCTGTCTTGGATTCAGGAGGTACTGGAGCTTCCTTAATATTCTGTAACAGAGAACATAGAAAACTAAAGACTAAGAAAATTGAAGAAGGTGGTTGAAATGGATGAGGTTGTTCCAGACCAATTCACAGAGAAATGGCAACTCTGAGAAATACCGTTTTCCAAATTTATGTGGCACAAAACAATTTCATAAGAGAGGTCATGTGACAGCTCCCAGGTGAAGGTAATAAGTAATATCACCTGTTATGTTATAATACGATATAAGATTCTTAAAACTTTTTTCTACAAACATCAATAAAAGATTTCTTAGTTAGAAGCCTCCTAAAAAAGCTAAAGGCCTAAAATGGTCCACGTAACCCACCTGGTGCCTTGTTTCCCTCCACTTTTAGGGTTGACGAAAACCAGCAGTGGTATACAGTTATCAGGAGGCGTGATCTGAAATGAACTGATACTGCTGCTGCCCCCTGTGGTCAATAAACTCATCTCCTGGTCCACCGAGTCTGAACGGCCAGGCGGTCTGGGTCGACCTGCAGGCTGACGTTCCTGAAGAAAAAAAAAAGAGATTATTCTTGAAAATTTTTAAGTAACAAAATTATTATAATTTGCATTATTTAAAGTCTAGATCCATATGTACACAGACAAGAATACTAAAAATATGTGTACAGTTAATAGATTGCAGTGAAATTTAATACAAATGAATAATAAAAAAGAAAATTAAGTAATTGTGACAAATATATTTAAACTATTTAAGATTTCTATAATATTTTTTAAAAATTAAAAACAATGTCCTGAATAAAACCCTCTTCAAATGTGTTTTCAGCTCTCCATTACAGTATTGGTCTTACATGAATATATGCAGCTTATTTCTAATCCAGTAGTGCAGCTATATGACATACTATGCCACCATATATTGTAAACCTAGCTCTGGGAGTTTCCAGTTTGTCATCATAGCATAAGGTTATTTGATAATCCTGACATTTAATCCGTATTGTTATGTATGGTGAAGAAAGATAATAAAATGCTGCATGTGTACTAACTTCAATTTCAAATAAAAGTCTTGCCAAACCTGTAACCAGTGCAGATGTTTTTATAATTAGGGTTATGTTGCAATTGCTTACAGGCTGTACTTAGTGTTAAAAGCCTTGCAGAAATATTCTGAACATGCTACAGTAACCTTTTAATCTTATCATCTGAACATCCTCATCATTCAGAGTAACAGTAATTGCACCCATATTTGCCAAATGCATGTGTTAATCAGATGACTGATAGATATGTGAATAGGAATCGATCTAAACAGCGCTTTAGAAATAAAAACCTAGCAAATACTAATTATTGGTAATTTTCAGGTAATGGTGGTGGTGGTAGTGGTGGTGGTGGTGGTGGTGGTGGTGGTGGTGGTAGTAGTGGATGTGATAACAAGAAGAACTCACCAGCACTGCAGGACATATAGATGTGGGAGGGAGGATGTGGTCCTTGAATTCTCCCATATCACAATCAGGTTTCACCTGGGAGGCGCACTTGTTATGAAGCTGAAAGACGAAGAGAAAAAATGAGAATGGTACATGCTGCTGAATTTTGTTGTCTTTCTTTTTTTCTTTATATTTCCAAAGCTTTACTATTTTTCTTTAAAATTGCACAGTTTTGCAAATGAACTTATATCAGAGAAAAAAATGACTTAATCCAAGAGCATCTAAACAAACATCAAAAATCAAACATGCACACACAAACACGTCCTTACATTGGCTAAACAATACACGAACTCTTTTGTGAATTTCAATAAGTGTCCATTCTCTCTCTCTCAAAAAACACACGCACGCGCATACACACACACACACACACACACACACACACACACACACACACACACACACACACACACACACACACTTACATTTAATTGGCACCAACGACAATGTAATCCTGTGACTCCATTGTAAGTTTTGATAGACTTCTTGCAGCGGTCACATTTCCCAGGGCAGTTCCCCTCCACCCAGTGATGAAGCATGGCCTAAATGAGGGACAATTTATGTCATGTATTATAACATTTACTCCACTACATCAGCATTCAAGTACAAGGCAACTTAATTAAGATCAAGTGCTGCTTTGTGTGCCATTCCTGTTTAATAGCAGATAAATTGTATAAAACAGCTTCTTTAGAGATTAAATAATCCCTTTAAGCCAAATGTCCCATTTCTTCAAGATAAGCCAGACCTTAAAATCAATTATCAATCTTGTTGAAAAAGCTTGAATGTTTTACAGTTTCTTTTGCCAAACTAAAAGTTGGGCATTCATATGAAATTTACTCAGCCAGAGTTGGCAAAGGTGTGGCAGGACCCATTATCAAGCCTATAAAAATTTAATAGAAAATTCAGAGATCAACATGATCCATTTCGTTGTATGGTGTGAATGACTTAAATACATTAAGCTTTTTTCTTTGTTTCAGAAAACTCATACTTTTATGAGCCGGTAAGAAATTCAATGCCATATTTTGTCACAAAAATAGAATTTAATTCTCCCACACCTCAAAATATATATACTCATTTAGAGTTACGCTATTTTAATAATCAATTTTAATTTTTCAACAAAACATAAAAAGTGTACTTGTGGGCCTCACGCAATCACACACTGACTGAAATTTTCTCAAAATTTGCAATAAAATGTGCTAAAATAAATGAAAAAAAAAAACACTTCATACTTGGCAGACAATCAGACATGTTTAATACCAATTAGCTCCCCCATATAACATATTAGGTCAAAATTCAAATTTGAGACAATCTCGAAAGAGGGTTTTTACCAAAACTAGTAAATCCTTCTCTTAGCTAAATACTCCTAATTGAGAATTTTTTGCAGATTATTTGTTGCAGCAATACCAATCTGACAATGTTAAGAATAAAAGTTACATGAAAAGTCTGGAAACCTTGGAGGATTATACGGGGACACAAAGAGATACGAGATTCAAGAGGAAGCAAAGGGAAAATTGTAATTCAAGGGGAAGCAAGGAAGACACTGAAAGATGTGGAATAGAAAGATGACAGGAATAATGGAACTGGGAGAAAAGAAGTTATATATAGAGTCAGTGCCACATGTAGAACTTGAACAAGAAATTAAGGAGAAGGACTGTCTTTCATTTAAAACATGAAAGATAAGGATGAGTGAGAAAGTGTTCGAAAAAGACATCAAATCTTGCAAATATACCAACACTAAACAGAAGAAAAAGTAATTCCCATCATAGCTTTGTGGAGAATGTCACAAAAAATTATTCAGTTTGCCAGTGTGCACTGGCTATTGCATCTGATATAGGGTGTTCTAAATTTTCCTGTTCTCTGCTAGTCTCCTACCTGAGGTGTCTTTTTTGATTTGACATATGTAGTAATGCATGACGCCGGTGCTCGGTGAACACAACGTTCGTGAACAGTGTATTTACAAACTGAAAATAAAAAAAAAACAAGAAATGCACAATAAAACAAACACTATGAGCTGAGATGCAGAGTCTGTCACTTTGTTCAAAACATTTACAAAGACAGGATCCCTCCCTTATGATCAGAATAAGTACAATCCACAGCATGAGATCGAGCAATCAACTGAGTACCATTTAATATTAGCTGCCCACATGCAAAGAAACTGAAGAGATGTAATGCAATCAACAACCCATAAACTGTGTGACTGCACTGATTAGATTTGCAAAAGATTTCATGTAAATAGTGGCTTGTCTTATCTCATGGCCCTACCTTGGTCACATGACCCCTGACCTTTGACCTAAGACAAGCTCAATACACCCCCACACCCTTATGCTACCTGCATCTCGGCTCAATAGACAAAAGCAGACCAACTTATTACTAATGTACACATAATGTGATTATTTAATACAACCAGTGAATACATATCAATAAAGTAAATGTTTTTTTTTAGTAGAAATAAGTATAAGATTGTGCCAGCATACCAAATAAGATGCTTCAATACATATGGATGAATACAATTTACTAAACAATAATATTTATAGCAAATGAAATGGAAAAACTGTGCTACACTTAAATATTAGGACAAGACACCCTTATAATTGTTTTTTTATAAATATATATATGTGAAATAAGTGCTCAAAAAACTTATTTTGAAAAAATATCTTGTTATAGAGTTGTAGTACTTTCCAACTTTATTCAGGGTCAGGGTTTAGAGTGTCACTGACAGCCTGTCCTCATTTCTAGACTAAGAAACAAATAAGTTATTATACTGATGGATCTATGAAGATCTACTTTAAAGATGTAATAACTAATCCAAGCTTTCGGCCCTAGGCCTTCTTCAGGAATTTTGAAAAAAAAAAAAAAAAAGCTTTGTTATTACATCTTTATAGCAGATCTTCATAGATGCATCAGTATAATAACTTATTAACTTCTTAAAGATCTACACGATTTGATATGAATCTTGAAAGTAGACAAACCCTCCCCTTCTCCTATATTCCCCATTTATGAACATTTTACGCAAAATCCAGTAGATTGCATAACTCATATTTCATGAAATAAGGGGGCTACCAACCACTCATCCAAAATAAAATAAAGTAAAATCAAATGAAATTATATTTAAAAAAAAAATAAATATATATATATATATAACAGTTTCACTACTTACATGTACAGCTTAGCCCTTGTTTTCCCAGTCCCACCAGGAGATTGAGGCAGAGGTTGCAGTAAGCTGGTTTGTTAAAATGTTTCAACCTCCACACATGCTGCCCGTCATCTTTAACATTCTACAACAAAATAAAAACAGCATCACATACAACAATTAAATTCCCCTAAATTACAGATATTCAGTATATGTGATATTCAGTATATGTGATATAAGAAGGTTTGGTTGATCCTGCAAGACGTTGAGACCATCTTACATTAAACAAATACATAACAGATATTCAAGAGCTTTTGTATGTATCTATTCCTAGAAAAACAAATTATTAATAAATGATTTTGGGTACTTAATTACCTCCTGTTGAAGAAGAAGCATGACTGTGTGTTTATCTGTAAATGTGTTCTCAAATATGCACTTATATGCTTGTCCGTGTGTTTGTGTTTGTGTATGTGTGAACGTGTGCAAATGTGTGGGTTACGTACAGTATCTAATCCCAGCAGTACTAGTAAGGGTATGGTCGTCATTCCGCCGCGTTTCCACTCCTCCAGTGACACAGTGCCATCATTGTCATAGTCAATCTCTACCATCATGTCCTTTAATATCTGGAATGGGAAACAACAACTGAATCATTCTACTTTGTTGAATTATTTATTTTGGTCTTAAATATCAAATCTCCTGCTTTACAAACTGTGAATTATTCATAGGTTATTTATTAGCCATGGGGTTATATCTTAGTCTTACATTACAACTGATTCATAATAAAATAACAGAATGTTCCCTCAGAGATTGAGTTTGTGCTAGACTACAAGGCTTGACAGGCATGAAAATATAAATAAATAAATAAATAAATAAATAAATAAATAAATAAATAAATAAATAAATAAATAAATAAATATTCAAAGGAATCAAGGCGAGATACTTGGTTATATAGAAGAAAAAAAGAAACAATTATCTTGAAAACTTGTGTGAGCAAATTTCAAAACAAACAATGGATATCTGAAACAACTGATCAGTAAATGTATTTTCTACTAAAGAGTGAGACACTCCTTGATAATGTTAGGTAATATAAATACTCACAGGCCTAAGTTCAGTCACATCCCAGCCGAGATATTCCGCCACAGTCATCATCTGACTAACTATACAGTCCAACTCCTACAAATAAAATTATATATCAATAAATGTACAAAGAAAATAACTGAATGTTTAATTTAAGAATTTAAATCAGACATACACTAAAGATGTAACAGTGGAAATGTCACACCTCATTATTTGGTGGCAATCAAGGAAGATTATATATTAAATAACAGATAAGGAAAACTGAGCAGACAAGATATAAAGCCTACTTTAACGTTTTAGCATCTTACTGCGCTTCCTTCTCTATCATTTTATTTACATATTCATTGATTCTCTTCAGAACTGCTACTCTCTCATATAATTCAAAGATGTAATTGTTTCAAGGTTTCATTTTTTTCTTCAATTAAATTTGTCATATATCTGATAACAGCAATTCAAAACAGACATATTGGACCTAGGCCCCGTAGCTCGAAAGCATAGAATATTGCGAATAGAGATATCACATAGAGGCTACAATGTATAATATGGGGCGAGTATGGGCGAGTTATGGAATAGAGACGCTTGCGCATTGGTTGCTATCGAGTTACGGGGACCTGGTTCTATGTACTTACTGTAGCATCCAGCAGACCATTGCCATCTGTATCATATAACCTGAACATAACTGGAAAAATGTCAACAAACATCCAATATAAGTCAGGGAGAAAACCCTCCTTTAGGTCAAATAGTTTTGACCAATTAAAAAAAAATCAACTCGTGTAGTGATGATTCATTAAAAAGATTCAAATTCACGATTACTGGAAGGAGCTTCAACATAATCATCAATAGTCTCTATACTATGACTAACAATTTACCTTACAGTAAACATTTCAGGTACAAAAAAGGCTATGTATTATACAACGAAAATATACTTGACATTCTTGCAAAGATGAATAATAAAATAAAACCAACTTCCATTCTATTTAACTCTCCAACCATTACTGTTAATGTCATAATAATAACATGATTATAAACAATAAAACATGTAATTTCATCTGAACTTAACTGCACTTATTCTAGTAGACAGCCTAAAGGCTCATTCCCAATGAAAATATCATTCTACATAGATCAATCCAACTCCACGGAGACTCTCACTGAATGTAATCAGAATAACAGATTAACATGCCTCTTTCTGACCTCGAGTAGAATACAGAAAAGCTGGTGAATATATGAGTACCTTGCAAACAAGAGGATGCGTGTTAATCTGTTCATCTGATTGCATTCAGCGAGAGTCCCCATGGAGTTGGCTTGATCTACATAACATGAAAGTTTCATTGGCAATGATCCGAAATACATAAATATTACCAACTCACATTCTAATTTGTCCTCAGGCCTCCCGGCTTCCAGCAACGACAAGTAACAGACCAGATCCTTAATGAGTATGTTGCCGCTCTTCACATCGATGCTCTGGCGCTTCATCTTCCCCCCTAGACCTTGCAAGAGAGAGGAGGTGCTCTGGCGAATCCAGGGGTCATTTGAGTCTAGCAATGGGTTAATAGATGACATGTTAGTGGTTAGTGGGAGTTGCCCTGGCAACAGTGGGAGTAGGGGGGCATGGATGCTTTTTAAAATGGCAACGATTTGAAATTGAAATTACAAAGAAAGAAATTGAAATGGGTAACATAATTTTAAGTTTGTTACTGGAATGAAAACAGAAAAATTTTTTTTTTTTTTTTTTTTTAGAAATTATATTATGGGGAAAAAACATAATCCACAGGATTTCAAAATGTTTCTTTTTTTCCCTTTCCTTTTCTCATTTTGTTTCTCTAAATTATTTTTTAATGGAAATAAATGATGATTTGCGAAAAATATTTCCTAGAGGGGGAAATTTAATACAATATGAAATGGATGCTCAAAATGAATGCCAAACTGAGTGAATTAAGGGCTTGAACTTTTCACAATGGGTTGCTGAAATTTCATGGATAACATTCTATATGAGGTCATATTTTGACAGAAGTTTGGACATGACACTTAAAGATACTAAGAATGCATGTTAAATAACAATTAGAAAAAAGCATTCAATATAGTAAGGCAATGATATTATAGAGCTCAAATTTTTAAAAGGCATCGCATGCAAAAGTGGAAATGAAATAGCAAGGAAATTTGAAAGTATGACATTTTATTTACAAAAGCTTAGTTTTATCACATAACTTTCTCCCAGAAAAAAATGCTTCTAAAACATTTAATTCAATTTTTAATATGCTTTAAATGCTACTAAAGATTGCTACAATTACTTTTAAAGAATCATTACATATTGAAATATAATATCAAAAAACAAGCGATATTTTAAAGCAAGTATTAAACTAACAATCTAATTTTCATATGTTTAATATGTTCGTATGTTCAATATGTATTAAACTGTTGATATAATCTATAAAAAATATATTTACAATGTAGCACAAATAGTCCTGGACTAGAAATAGTTTAGTACTTACATGCTTCATTTTTGAAACATTTACACATAATTCAGGGTGATTGCATACCCAAGTCACACAGAAATAAGTTCCCTAAACAAAGTGCCGAGCATGACTTTGCAGTTTAGTGTTAAATATATTCTAAATGCAGTACTAAATATTCTCAAATAATAAAAAGTGCTTCATTATAATTTATGTTAAATCTTCCCCAAACAAAAAACAAAAATTTTTTATGATATTGCAAATTGTGAAATTTTCTTCCTTCAATTTACATTAGAAATGTTTAATAGTAACGATAATAACCAAAATGCTATTAAAACAAGACCTTTGTTTCTCTTGGACATGCAAGTGCCTCAATACTATGAGTGTAAATGTTACTTTCATCCAGCCTGTGCTGTGAATCTCACCTTGTAACAGCTGGCAGCATGCGATGAGGAGCCGTGAGGAGGTTGTTTTTCGTTGACTTACCTTGGCGCAGAGACCACACTGGCCACATGCTAAGCTACACTACATCTACAGTACATCTACAGTGCGCGTAGGCTGCATTCACACTGAACCCTGATAACCAAATTCAGTTGTTGTTTTTTTTTTTTTTCAGTCTTTAAGGCCAACAATAATTTCCTTTCCAAAAATTACATTTATCTACACAATTTAATATTGTGTAGCTCCTGTGTACAGACATCTGCTACTTGAAGAAGACAATTATAATGTGTGAGGGCACTTAGATCTCATATGCCTTGGCACAGTAGGGTTCAGAGTGAATGCTGATCACATTGCATTACCATTCACATAATCAAGTAATATCATACAATACAATTTTATCTACACACAAAACTGTATGCAAAAACACATCACGGGGATTAAATTGAAATATTTCTGCTCCTTTTTTTTTATTTTTTCCTCAGCAAATCAAATAAAGGAATCTATCATTATCAATTTCTGTCAAAGTACTGGCAACCCGGCGAAAAACAAAATCAATGTGATTTTCATTGGCAACCTGACAAAAACAAAATCAATAAAGTCTTCATTATTCTTAGACAAAACATTGCCTTGAGCTACAGGTGAAATTTTTCCGTAGATACAATTTTACCAGCTTGGGTGCCAATTGCGTAATTACGACTATGTGTAGATGCCATGGTACTATAGCAAGTTCAACTGCATTCAGCACCATTTCAACTTTTATAACCAAGACTTCTTTTAAAATAAAATTATTTGCTAGATTTTATCATTAAGTGTGTATGTTGACAGAAACCGGAGTCACCCTATCGATGGGAATTGATATATAATGGTGTCAGGACTACTTTCAAAAGGGAGACTCCCTATGTTTGCCAGCAATGCTTGGTTATAATTATAGTTTGCAACAACAATTCTGGGAATAGCTCAAGGAAACTGACTATTTGATTGAATTCGTGGATTTAGTTTAAACTGGGCAGTCTAGTTTTACCAGGGCAAATGTTGACAACCAAAGTCAGAGCATATCTTGCTTCCATGTTTATGTAACAAAGAAATGAGAGATTCAGCCATGTTTTGGGTCTTTTAAGGTGCGTTCCTGTTGGAACTATTGTTCAAGGTAGATTGATCCAACTCCTCAGGGACACGCCTCCTTAAGCATCTAGGGATTGATTTACATCCGTATGCAGTTGGCTTCTGGATGTTGTTTCACATTGTGTGACCCAACACCAAAGTTAACCACCCACTAGCTGCTGGAGGATGCGTGTCGCACGCTCCAAAGATTCATTGGAGACGCACCCTTATTCTTGACAAGTGCTATTACACAAGTCAGATCCACCCTAGCAACAGGTCAGTGACATCCATTTCTGCTGTGACTTAACAGCAAATTAAACCATCCACGTATTAATCTTTGTGCAGAGAATCTAACTTTAGAACTGCATATCAATTAGTCAACATCCTGAAGCTAGTTTTGTGTTAAACAGTGTATCATGTTAAACAGTGCTGAATGTAGCTCCATGAACAGTAAATACAGGATCCAAGTTAGGCTTTGTATGTACAAGAGTGGAGATGGGAAACATGTTGATTTATGTCACTGGTGAGCAAGTTCTTTTAATTTGACTGTATGATAAGAATTCAGCATTAACAGTGTCATTCTCAGGAGATATGACTTAATATTTTGGCATGGCATTGGGAATTTTAAATGAGGGTATCACCGCGAAAATCAATGCTAAAGTGATGCAAACTGATATATAAATAGATATAAAATGATGTTTCACTTCACAAATATTCCCCCAAGCCCAGTCAGAATGACCAACCAGAATATTCAATCTTTTTTTTTTTTTGTAAATCATACACCTTCTTCCCACTTCCCTTTGTACAACAACCATGTTGGTTTAAACAAAAAAGTTGTGCATATTTAAATTTTAGTAAAATCATTGTGATACAAATGATCAAAATTAGGCACATTCCCAATTAAGTTGTGTTGGCTACACTGAAAGTACATACTTTCACCGTAAGCCTGATGATACCACAATTTCCAACCATAAGAAGCCAATCTAATCACTCAGTTGCCCCACCCATGTACACTATATCAAGGCAAGTGACACGCCTTAAGATAAACTTCTTATGAATAGATATTGTAAGCACAAGTATATGTGTATATTCAGTTAAGCCACAACAACTGGAAATGTGCCTTTGATGAATAATAATCTCCATATACAACATGCAGTGCAAGGTGCTTGCTGTCATGAACATTAAGTGACAATCAAACAAACAGTTGACAAAGTGACATTCACAAATACAAAAACACAACGGAGAACATTCAAGGAACAGAAAGCAAATGGTGCTTGGAGAAGCAAAAAAATAATAAAAATAATCACAGACAAATGATCCAAACCTAAGCTTTAGCTGCTGTGACAGTAGAGATTCACATGCACAAAAATAGAACAAAAGGAAAGAATAACATAAAACAAAACCTATCAAAAAAGGTTCAAGAAGGCATAAAAAGAGAAATGAACAGCACAATATGGACACCATCCAAAAACCACTGGAGTGTACGAAAATAAAATCCAGGTTACGAGCAATGTCATAAAATTAACAACATTCTAGGCAACGAGAAATCTGTGCAGCAATAAACAAGTGGCATACAATTCACAATCTCCCATCACAACGACAATAAAGAGCTTTTCCAACCTGACCATTGACTGCTGAACAATTCAGCCCCAAGGAGACTGGACAATTTTATATACATCTTCAAAGACTTTATCCATGGACAAATTACCAGTGTCTATTTTTTTTCTCTAAAATTTTGAATCTTTTCATTAAAAAGACTTTTTAAAAAATGACCATAAAAGGTTGGCCAATAATCAATTTTGATTGAAATTTCACTAATAACACCTGACAAGTTCATTTTCCAGTCAACCCCTAGTCACTGAAAATGTATCAGCTCAAAGCAGAAATGTGACACAGACAGATAAAAATGTGCAGTCACAGTGCATGAAAACAATCTGCCACAAGAAAGTGTGCTTTTGTTTTTGTTATTTCTTCTTGTCAAGGACACAATAAAAAAATAAAACCAACCCCCCAAAAAACTGTTATTTCAACTTTTGAGCAAATAAAGACATGGACATATTGTTTCAGCTGGTGAAAAAAAAGCATTTTGCAGCAGAAGGATTTGGGGAACATCCACTGAGTAAGAGATAGATTTACAATGTCAGAAACATGCAAGAACATGAAGACTGAGGACTTGTGTCATGGCCAGTAACCATATTATGTCTGGGCCCTGACATTTTTTCTTTTTTTTTGGTTCAAGTATCAAAAGAGGTGGCATAAAACTATCCATAAATAATCTTCAGTTTATCTGTAGGGCACTCCACAGTATTTTTCCTTATCGCAGCACCTATTTTGTAATTTTTTTTCCATTTTCCCCACTGTAAAATTGAGAATTTGCTTATACTGGAAATTGACTGAACATGCCTTAGTTGACTTTTGGAGACTAAATAAGTTGCATAAAATTACACCATTATTTGCTTTCAGTGCACTTTCAGGCTATCAAAAAAAGTATTTGTCCCAATGATTATTATAACATTAAATTTCATATTCCTGCATACAGCTTTAAGCCTCTTCCATGCTATTTCAATGTACTTCACAAATACTGGAATAACATGCAACTGTTTTTATTATTTGCCCTTTTACAAGGAATGTGAAGTGATGAAGGAGTTACAGAGTTGGCAAAAAGATGTATACTGTGGAATGACCCTCTCATGACAATTGAATGTGATGGTACTGATTTCAAAATAAGAAAGTGGGGACAATTTGCCTGAAATATAGCAATTTAATATAATATAGAGTTTGTTATTATCATTTTGGTCAAGTTTTTGAGATTTTAAACCAGGCACTATTATGCCTTCATTACTTCTGATTTTTTTAATCCTTTTTTTTCTCTTTCCCATTTAATTTTTTGGTTGAGAATACTGAGAAAGAAATCATGAAACCTGTCTTTTAGTTGCCTTTTGCCCAAGAACCAAAGAACTATACATAGGTGTCGTTTATTTATCTATTAATCATTTTCCTTATTTAAAAAAAGGGGGGAAAGGGAATTAAATAACATAAAATATTTTTCAATCAAAATATTTCACCAAAAAATTCAAACCCAACAACATAAATAGCAGCATATCATTTTTAGGTCTTGTTGAATTGGACTTTGTACCCCCACCACTACCCACAGTGCCAATTCCAACATGGCCGCCAAGCATAAATATGGTTACCAACTTCAGACACCCCTCTGCCATAGAACTTGCTTACCAGGGAGGTGTAAACTGTGTATGCTATGGTTTGATTTCTTGGAAGAGGAACGGGAGTGACTCGAGACGTCCGGAGTTGTGTCGTCGGATTTGTGAATCTTGTCCAGCATAGGCGTCGACACTGTTATGGCGGGATGATGGGAAGCAGAGTTGGATCCTTTATTAAAGGCGAAGACGGAACAGTCACATAGACAAACAAGCATTAAATACAGTGAATATGAATGCACGCCTCACTCTTGAGCTGATGATTGTTTGTACAAGGCTTATTTTGAAGAGTGCACTGGTTTGGTGTCGTCTTGGAAGGTGATCGTACAAGAGACACCTGGTGGTGCGGAGGAGGGGTTCAAAAGGTAAGCAAAAAACTTCTTGCTTAAATGGTTATGCTTATCATTAACCAGGAGTTCAAACAAAAACCTATTTTTTCCATAAACAAATCATAAAAACTTCACCCAATGGGAAATCAAAAGGCAGCATGACACCAAGGACATAAGCCCATTTTTAAACTTTGTGGTTTCTTCACAAGTCCTTTTAAAAAGCACAGATACTGTGTTCACAAACTTTTTGGACAGCCGAATTAATAAAAAACTATTTAGGATCTTCTTTTTCATATTTTTCTATGACCTCCAAAACCACCAGTAAACTTTACAAATATATCACCAGACTGTCCAAAAAGAAAAAGGATAAAACCAAGCCAGTGCAACCTTCAACCAGGAAAATGGCACCCATTTACAGGGGCATCAAGAATTTAAAAATCAGCAGAATTCAAATAACACACAAGTGACTTAATAATTCACACAAAGAGAAGCCTGCCAACATTGGTGAAAATTTTGGAACTAGTTTGTGGAAATTATATACTATTTCAAGTTAACCATCCAATTTTATTTCCAATTTTACAGTATATTATGATTAAAAAACATTTTTTTGAAAATCTTTTAACAATTTCTGTTTTAAGAACATAAAAGAAGTTATGTTTGAATGGTAAGAAGTTAGCCTCTTTCAACCCAAAATATCCCACCAATGATGGGGGCATCGTATAACAATGACGCAGACAATAGATAAAATAGAACATAAAACTTGTCAGCCTGTTCTAGAGACCCCCCCCTCCCCCAACCCCTCCAATAATAAAATTTGGAAGATATATTTTGTTGCATGAGCATAAAATGTAATACTGACTAAGAACTAATCTTGAATCTGCAACCAATACATGAGAATAAGAAGTCAGAAACAATTCATGCTAATTTTGGTTGAATTACATTTTTTACAAAATTAACCTGCTTGCATCCTTTGCGGTTAGAATTTGTTGATTTTACAACTTTTTCAATTAGCTTTAATTACATGTTGTAAAATATTTTCCTCAAAAATGGCAGAAAAACCACAATTTATATCAAAACATCAATCAAATTCAAGTTAACAAACAAACATTCAAGTAAATAAATAAATAAATAAGCAAAAAGTATCCAAGAGAAGGAAGGCAAACGTTGTATAACCCCTGTTTCTTTGTGTGGGAAGAAGAGGAAGGGGAGGCACATCAGAAGAGGCAGAGAACAGGCTGGCATAAGACAGCATAATATATGATCCGTTAGTACATAAATATACAGATATATGATGGGTTAAAGTGAAGGAGTACCTGTGTGGCCACGTTTCCCTGTCTCCCCACCAGAACTCTCATGACGGGAGTGGCCCAGCGCGTGTAATTTTTCCGTAAGTCCGTGCAACTTGCCTGCGAAGCTGTGATGCTTACTATTGTCGTGTTTCGACTCGGGCATTGCAAATATGAATTCCTGCGACCTATGCGTGATGGGTGCACACGCAGTTTGCGACGCCATTGCCGCTACGTCAGTCACTGAACACTGATTCTTACCCAGAGAAGGCTTTGGAGGTTTTTTCATGAAGGAGATAAAAAGGTGTCGACACAAATCCTCTGGTATGGCTGCTTCCATGTAGAACTCCATGAACTTCTTGAAGCCATCATAGTCAATGGGCTGTAAAACAAATTGCCATATTTATTCCTTTCAAATATAGTTTATTTCCAGATCAATTTCTTTATATATATATATAAACTGCCCATCATAACAAAACTTTTTTCTTTTTTAAAATAAAAGTAAAGCAGTGAAATTATTGTCAAAATAAATCATGTCTTTATAAAAAACTTCTAAAAATACTAAATTACACAGCTCTCAAAAGCTACATGCCAAGAATTTCAAATATTCTTGTTTTTGCATAAAACTTATTTTTTCCAATTCAGGTTGAAATTAATTTATTTCATCTTCACTCCTCTGGAAACTCTTTATAACATCCTACATTCTTTCTGTCTTAATGCTCTATTATATTCAACTAACTTTTCAGTGTACTTAAATAAAGATTCACTTGCCTCATCCTTGCTGTACTGGGAAAGGATCCCGTCACCTTCAAACTCTTTCAGGGTATCTTTGAGGTTTTTGGAAGAATCTGTAAATGATATGATAATTATATAGATCTATTCATTCTTCATATCCAGAGTCCCTTTAGAGGGACCAAAATGTTTCTGTGAAACAACTTTAGCTCAAAGATCTTCGGAACAGTAAGCCCACGCATGATGTTTGCCATGTGGGATTTTAAACGGTGTATTTTTCTGAGACTATGTAACTGCTGTATATGTCCATCTTTATTTGGCACTATTAGAGACACTAATCCGAGTAAAATGTGACAATTTAAGTTTCTGATAATTTGATTGTATATTTAGTGAAACCTACAAAACTTGTTAAGATTTTTGAAATCTCAGCTTGAGGTGAAATAAACTATCTAGAGGGGACTGAATGGCAATGACATTTTGGTTCATGCCTTCAGTGCAAACATTATAGTATCTTTTTTTTTTAATTGCTAAGGAGTAACTAATAAAATACACAACTGTTTTAAGCTGTCAGCACATCAATCGGATAAAGCAGAATTGATGATGTGGAATGAAAACATCATGCTACATAAAAAAACAACTGTCAGAAACCTCTGTCAAGTCTGGTTTCAGTTCTACAAAATGCCACCCCTTAAATGTGGACCCTTTCCAGTTCTTGTCCTCTTCCCTTTTTTTCACCCTCTGTCACACCACCTATCCCTCAGTAATTTCCACAAGGGTTCAATACTACCTACCTTCAGATTAAAGAGTTCTCCTAAAACCTCATCCCTTCCCCTAAATCAAACAAGACCCCGATACTTGCCCATGTCCTGAAGCATTTCTCTCACTTCGTGTCTTTTTCACCCACCCTTGGTACAAAAATACTTAGGTGGCATTGACATATGTCATCACAGCTAACCCCGGTTGCCATGGAAACACAGGTATCATGTCTACTTTGCTAATCACCTGCATTTATTTATAGACATGGTGATCACATCTATGACAACTTCACCTCTGCCTGCAACAAGCACAGCTAGGGTTGTTATGAATAGAAAGGAGCACCATGACAATTAAAATCAAGGTGCTATAATCAAATTGCAGCATAGTTTTTTTCTAGAACTTCTCTTCAAGAACATTTATTTTTCAGCTTCAGCTGTTCTACCTTCCTTCTTTCTTTTTGATAGGAAAAAAATCAGTTATTTGTATTTTTGTTTTTTATAGTCAAAATTACTAAACAAACAGATCAATAGTTTCACATATATCAATAAATGTACAAAATTTTAACTGTGCTTGGAAAAAAAATATTAGCAGATGCGATTCATTTTTCCTTGTCAACTCTAACCCAGCAAAAGTACAGTTTTTGATTTTGCAGTGATGAAAGTGGACCCCTCAAAAAATCCTGAAAATGTAAGAACCATTTTCAGATAGCGAATTTTTTCTAGCACCAACTATCAATTCAAATTGATATTAATCTAAGCAGCAGTGTAAAGCTGTGTGAAAACATTATGATTTATCTTAAATGACATCCTTCTGATGAAATCAGCTTTCACTTGAAATTACAGTAACTCCTCCAAAAGATAGTAACTTAAAATCAATTTTGACAACTATCCGAGATACCCATCTTTAGTCCACACTCATTATCTTAACAAGTAAGGCTATTTTTATACTGACCAACTGGTCAAATAGCAAGATAAAACTGGAAACCAATTATCACATCTGGAAAGTTGTTAAATCAGTATTAAACATTGATGGTCAGGTTAATTAACGATACAGTAGTAAATTATTTACCTGACAGCTTTACCTGTTATGAGTTTGACTATCAGCTAGATTTTTTTTTTACCATATCAATTACTATAAACCAATTAAAAATGTAAGTTTATTTGAAATTTAAAAAATAATTCCAAATCACTTACAGGTAAAGCATTCCATAACTTTGTCTCTTACACTGTGAATGTTCATTCAAAATGTGTTAATCTTTTTTCCATAATGAAGAGTTCTGATAGTAAATGATTAAAATTAGAAGACCTAGTAATAAGTCCCTGTTGATATGATTAAAGAAGTTCAGAAATATATTGTGATGTTTCAGTATGGCAACAGACAGAAACTGACGGATATTTCTAACTACCATAGCAGCATATCGTGTATAAGATAGCATATTCTAAAAAATACTGGCATATTTCAATGGACTAACTTGCCACTTTCAACACAGTATATTGCGAATGATGATAATCCTCTTTGGTATTCCCTTTTTTTCTCTGAAAATGATCGTAATCCTCTTGGCATTTGTACTGATGCCTTTTCTTTTCTTTTCATGTTAAAATAAAAGGAGGAAAAGTAAACCCTCAAACCAGGTGAACTTTAAAAAAGATAAAAATAGAAAAACTGATTTTATATACCTGTTATAAAAAAAAACCCACATGGAAGACCGCCTAGTGATTTATAATCCGTAGCTAATAAGTAAATCAATTATTTCTACTGTCACCACAAATCAATCCTTGACGTCACTGGTATCTATACTTAGCTGTCACTGCAGCCTTGCACCACTGTCACGCAACTGTTATTGGTGACACTGAAATACGTGAAACCTATGACAGCTAAATTTAGGCAGGGACAACTATTTTTACCGGGACTCATCTATATCAGTCTATATTTAGAGTGAATCTCCGACAGAAATAGACACCTTGTTCCAAATTCAGCTCCATGCTTGCATCAAAGTATCTACCTTAGCATGTCGATGGGTTATTAAAACTGGTGTTAATTTGAAGATGCGTGTCACCAACAGGTTCTGGACGAAACAGTTAGATGGTTATTACATCTGGTCTTGGCAACCAGTGAGTGAGTGAGTGAGTGAGTGAGTGAGTGAGAGAGAGAGAGAGAGAGAGAGAGAGAGAGAGAGAGAGAGAGAGAGAGAGAGAGAGAGGGGGGGGGGGGGGGAGGGGGCAGGAATAGGAATACCCTAATGAAGCACGTAAGTATAACTCCAGTCCAGTTTTACTGCATGTCCTCCCCCATTTTGTGTATACTGCAGGTAATGTTTTTTTCTCTTTCTTCCTTCAAATCACAAATTAGTCCCACAAAAAATATAAGAAAATATAAGCTTCAAATACACAGTCTGTATATAATGATCATAATTGTCACTCTGGGTAAACGCATCCCACAGCCTGCTGTATATAATAAGGATTTTATATTAATTTCCATCCCACTATTCACAAATCCCTAAATACTACTTTAAGATCTCCTGAGACAACCTACGATGATTATTCTCTAAAACTGAATAAGACCAATAAACCGAACTGCTCTGCAATAAAGATGGATTTACAACACACTAAATTTTGGTCATAAAAAAATTTTCAAACACCAATCAGGTTTAATCTTATAAAGCATTATTTCTGTAAGTTACTTCAAATCAGACTTTAAAAAAAAATAAAAACAATAACAAGGGATGAAGGCAAGGTTTTTGAAATCCATGAAGAATTACCATAGCCACAGCTTTCAAGCCTCTAGGTAATCAATTCTGACTTGGGAACCCCTGAGCAGCGGTAGGGCACAGCACACAGTGGACTACCAATCAATAGCCACTATTAGAGTGCGCAATAATCATGTCATTAGCACGGATTCGTTTACTAAGATGTCTGCTTTCACTGCCAACTGTGCCGAGTTTACTGGTCCAATTTAATTGCTGGTGCCATCTAGAATGTGTGGGGGTAAACTGTTTTTTTTTAAACAGTGGGAGCTAGGCAGAGTAAGGGAAGGGAGGGGGTGAGGGTAGTAAAGGAAGGTAAAGGTCAAAGGGTAGGTATCAAAAAGAAAAGCATAATAATGACAGTATAATTGTCACTATAATCATCACACCTTCATAAGCAATCCTCAAGGATTGTCTAAAAGCTCACTTGCCATTCTTGAACTTACATGAAGAATACTCCTGGAGTTGATGAAACTCGGAAGGGGACAACTTTTGCCACTGGAATGTCATGGTGATGCCTTGGCAACAGTTGCTATGGTTACAATGCTGTCTTGGTTGTCATGGATACTTTGTCTTCACATCAAAGAGGATGGAATTCACTGTTATCATGTTGTCATTAAGAAACCAACACTGGAAGTAAAAAGTGGGAACTTCCCATTAGAGTCTTGAAATAACTTTTTATACAATGAACAAATTTTGCTAATAAAAACTTGTAAATGCCTACCAACCAAAATAAAACTTAAGCCTGTACAAAATTTGTTTCAATTAGTAATTCTATATAAAATATCTACTGCATTTTCGCCTCTTCAAACATTAAAACTCATACACAGTGGAAGTTATTTTTAAACAGTTTTTACAAAATGATCTGATGAAAACTGTCATTTAATTCACTAAATGATGAAAAAATCTTAGAGTTACCTAAGTATTTAAAATCCTGGTTTCAAATCACTGTATAATAATAGTATTTTACTGATTTTATTCTAGAGAAGTTGAAGCCAGGTCAAATTGTCTTGTAGGCACTGCTCCCTAGTTTCAAGGCTCTGCAAAATAAATAATTCACTACAGATGATGGAATGCATTATTGTATTATCTTTAAGAGTTACACATATACAACTGTCCATCTGTTTGTCAGTCTATCTGTCCATCTACACACGTCCGTGCGTGCCCACACACTCACACAATCGCCTATAAAACTAAAAGCCACAAAGATTTGAGCGTACATTAACATGTGCATTCATATAAATATAAACTTGGATGCATTACACAATGGAGTGTATGCATGCACAGAACCCAGTTAAAATGCATGTACGTTGTGCATAATGTTGTGTAAGCACATTCGCACATATCTTGCTTGTTGTAGTTCTTGAAATCATTCTCTATCCAGCATTTAAAAAGGTATTTTACTGGCCAGTTATTTTTACTAACCCTGCTAACTTGAGTATATATATTTTCTTTTTTCTTCCTTTAATTGTTTTTCTCCTGGATAATTTCAACCTAATTATGAGATTGAACCAAATCAAAAATAAATTTGCCAAAAATTATACATATTTTGCCATTGTGTAACAAAAATAGAATGTCTAGCACCAGAGTGACATGAAACCAACATAAAAATATCCTTACAATAAAACAAAACTATCCATTCCCTTATCTGTTCTTGTTGCAACATCCATGTTCCACATGACACAAAAGCCTGCCTCCCCCTCAAAACTGCATTTAGAAACTGGCCTTCATCAATTATTACCAAGTACCCGCAGATCATTCAAAAGGAGGCCTCCTCCACTTAATTTAATATGTATCAAATGTGAATGCATTGAATTTCAATTAATCTGGGGTAAAGACGTCCGAGGCAGTGATGTTCTCTCTGCAATGGTGAAATGACAATGTAACAGCCAAACTGCCAAACTCATCTACATAATCTTTCTTCTGCTTGCCAACAACTGACAAGAGTTAATTTGTCTCAGGACAGAGAAGTGTGTGATTTCTTTTAATGCTGACATTTATTAAAAAGAAAATGCTTTGTTTCCTGTGTACAACAAGCATCAGAATTACATATGAGAGAGAGAGAGAGAGAGAGAGAGAGAGAGAGAGAGAGAGAGAGAGGGAGGGAGGGAGGAATGAACACCTACTACAAATTGCCGCCTGCATACATCAGCTAGCTCTCATTATGGTAGTGCATTTATCCATCATCTATTAAAATATTCATAATTTCTATGCATTTGTAACATGACCCAGATATTGAATGATTCATTTTCTCCCATTTGGAGCTTTGCAGGATAACCTAGCCAGAACAATGTCATACAAAAATTCCTAGAAGGGTAATCTCCCACTACCATAAGTACTAGGATACAATATGTAACAGCAAAACTTAAGCATCATAAATGAAACAGAAAACGAAAATCATAGAACAGCAAAATGAGCATACCACCAGCACATGATTTCAAATATAAGCTCTAGCTAGATTGTTCTAGAATATAACACCACAGCAAAATTTCCTAGAACATTCTGTAGATTACATAATGATCAAAATAATGACAAGAACAAGCTTCTCTACTAAAATCATTTTTGCATACTATTTAGACTAATCAGAATATTATCTTGGGAGACCGGAGTGCACCAAGGCATATTTTAGTACATAACGATCCAGTCTTGATTAATAAAACACCCACCCACCCCCTCACCCCCCATCTCACCAAATCCTACCCCACTGCCACCTGAGCTATCCTTTCAGCAAACTCGCCAATAGGTCCTACTCTATATTTCACCTCACAAACACAGACTCCTTTATTTAAAAATTGGGAAAAATTCAGAATAATTTCCCCTTTACAACACAAATTCAATTCCCCCTATTCTATCAAAAGCTGAAAGACAATGCACAATTACTCCAATGTTTAAGCCTCAAACCAAATGGACAGGGGGGTCAGATGTAAAAATTTCCAATGATGAGAAAATATGTCATCAAGGGAAAAAAGGATGACCCAAAACATATCTTATGTGATTCAGAAAACAGTCCTACCTTGGTTATATTTATACCCTACTAGTAGATGTGTTACTGCGGCCCTGGTTAAGACAGGAGTCTTCAACAGGTGTCACCAGACCTTGGTTCGCAACTGAGACACAGTCACTGTCTTCACGATTTGAGTAAAGTGTGTCATTCTACGTCAAGGTACTTATCACTGCCTTAAATACCTTCAGCATGTGTTCACCTCAGCCTGCTTTTATCTTCTATTATCACACTTGCCTCACATTCAAACCTACCCCAGTGGGCAGAACTTCAACTTTGGAATGTCTTGAAATTCACCAATCAGATTCAACTATGGTAATCATATGCTGAATTCAAACTAAGTAAATTACAGCGTACTTTTTTAAAGTAATAATTTGTCAATGATTCTTGAAAATGGTGGTCTATGTGGAATGTGGGTGGGGTACATTTCAGAGTCTTGTAAAAAAACTTGATACAATCAATCAAAAAATGTCAAACCACTAGCAACAATGTTCGAAATTTAGGACTGATTACCATACCTTCATCAGAACTGATACCTGATTGGTCCAATTATCAGGCTGTCAATAATGACGTGAAATCCATATCATAAACCTTTAACTTCCTTTTGAAAAAAATGATACTGAGGGTTGATCTGACACCCGAGAATTCTTAACTATATTTTTTGTAGTGCTGAGTTAAAATATATATTTCAGAAGAGATACATGGTAATTAGCTAGACATTTCTCTTTGTGGGGTCCTTAGCTCAAAATTACAGCTTCTCTTGTAAAACATCTAATTTTTAGGAGCCTATTTACACAGACTTTCCCTTTAAATGAAGTAGAAATCAGCGAGTTTCAAACATAACTTGAAACAAACCTCTACACTGCACCCTTGTTGTTTCACTTGAGACGTGTAATGCTGTATTTTTAAATACACTGCTGCTATTGTTATCACCATCATCATTCTTACTTTGGCACAAGTTCTGCAAATCAACCATTCTATAAAAAAAAACAAAAATGGAGAAAAATCACCAGAAAAAAGGCAATAAATTGTGTGTCCTATAATTCCTCTCTTCAACTGTAACAAGGTAATTACGAGGTCAGTTCATATTTCCATAATGAGAGACGACAAAAATTAATCTATTTTGGGTAAGAAAAATAATGATACACAATGCATTTACCCAAGGTCAGTACAATTTCCCGTTAAACCTACCAGAACCATAATAGCTAAATAATAAAGACAAAAAAATTGTGATCCAATCAAAAACAAAGCCTAGTGTAACTAGCATTTTTTTGTTGACATCTACCATAATCTTCCTTCACATTTTGATCTTAGTAACCTGCTAAACACATCAGGAAATATGCAAAAAACAAAGGACATTAAACATCATTGGATATTGATATAAAAGGGGGAAATGTGAACCAGAGTGGGAGTAATTTAATGGCAACTCGATCCTCTTCCCTGCTGCTGTCTAAATCTACGCCTACATTGTATTATCATCAGCTTTAAAAGCAAAAGAAACCCCACAATTCTCACATTTCACCCTGGCAAATCATAAAAATCAAATGGGTAACGGGACAAAGGTTGAAGTTGTACATTGTTGCCTAGGCAACCTTGACTGAAAAACAGGTCATGTTTTAAAATAGAAATATGTCACCGTTTTATCTAAAGTACATGGGAATAGGAGAACCAATACCAGCTAGAAAGCAGATCTATAAAGAAAGGTCATTGTTTTTACCATTTAGTCTCCTATGAATTGTCTTATTTCAGAGAACATGCTTAAAGCAGCACTGCCAGGGTGTTTCTTCCCTCTGCAATATGAAACCAGCTGCCAATAGGTCAAAATCTCATTAAAAATGACCAGATGACCAAATTGAAATTGATTTACCAGTGATCTATTACTCAGATTTCATCCTTTGATCCAAAAATAATAAGTTTAAATTAAACTAAACCCAACCAAATAATTTCTTCAAATTAAATAATTTTCTCTTAATTCCCGAAAAAAAAATATCTGAACAGATATTTTCTGCTTTTTTTTTTTTTTTTTTTTCAGTGCTATATACAAGTCACCCTTGGTTATTTCGGCCCACTCTCATTTGAATGTTTTTTTTCCTTCTATTGTACATGCAGCAGTAATGCATTATATACAACCAAATCATCTGGCGTACTTTTACAAATAGGGGGACAGATAAATAGGTCAAGTTTCTGACCAGAAATTTGAAGAAGGTGCAGTTTTGAAACAGATTATTGATTGACGGAGTGATTAATTTGGTTTGTCCTTTGGCATGTGAACTTTACTTGAGTGGTGTAAGAAACTAGTGAAATGGTTTATGTTCATTACAGGGAAACAGTGCTGGTTCGCATGTAACTTAAAGGAATTCAGGTATAAAGGGTTTGAGGAAGCCAGAAGGGAGTGGAGGGGGGTGTTAGGGGACCTTAATTGATGCATTATTATTCATGTTTATCAATCATAAACTGCTTCATTTTGAAAAAAAAATACTTCAGACTCATTAATATTGTTATTGGGGGGGGGGGGGGGAGAGAGATTGTAACATATGAAATAATAACAGATCTTTTAAAACACATACATAAACACACTGGTAGTAACAGACTCAAATAAGGTTGAAAATGAAGTTAAAACAGCACAATACAAAATATTGAACTTAACTTGATTGCAGCCTAATACTAAATATATTCTTCATAGTAACATTATTTCTTAGGCTATATTTGGCACAAATTTTCAAAAGTTCATGCTTATTAAGATTAACCAATCTCCACTGTTTTTTGTCAATCGGGCAATCTAGTGACACCGTCTTCAATCTGGTGTAAGAAAACGTATAGTATTTTAATAAAAGAACTATACCAGTTTGTATCACTGCACGCTCTTCACACCTGTCACCTCAATTAGTGACAGACCAAATCTCTATATTTTCATTGTTCCAACAAAAAAAAAAAAAAAAAATTTGCTACCTTGATTGTAATATTTACTTACCAGACTGGAAAAATCCATATATTTCTAGCTTGCCAATAAAATAACTTGTCGTAAAATTGAAGTCCCTACAATGTATTTGCTAAAGTAATCCTTTTAAATATGTTTCATATAACAATAACATACATACTACACCATACTTCTGCAAATCCCTCACTTCTTCATGGACAGATGCGTCATTAGCTGTACAAACTCCCCACTAAAACACACTCAAACACACCCTTTCTGCAAAACTGCCACTGCAAAAGATGCTAATTCAGTTTCATTTGGAAACTAAATCAGTCGTCATGCTGGTTTTGATAGTGCGTGGGTGGAAAGCCAATCAATACGCTCTCTCCAGGTCCCTAAGTTTGTAATAATACTGCTGAAGTCATTATCTCTACAACAGCTACTGCTCTTTTGCTAGTGCTGCCAAATACATGCAGGTTTATAGGCATAGACTAGTTTATATGAGGGAGACGAGACCTCTCTTCCTCTCTCATCTCCTTATGTGCTTGCATGTGTGTGCACGCATGCATGCATGTGCAGGCACATGCACACGCACACTTACACTCTGTATATGTGTACATTTGCTTGCCTGCCCATGTCCACATGCATAATAAGGTAGTTAATAATTTGTCAAAATACAAAATATAGCTACATGGTTGTGCAGATAATTGCTCGACGTGTGGAACATCATCACAATTGCACTTGATAGTTAGACATGCCTGAAAATTCAGTGATAATATTATTCAATATGCTCATTCTAGTTAGGGAATAAAAGCTGCTTAATGTTCCAAGACATAAATATATATATACAAAGGATTGTTATCAGATATTACTACATAAAATGTTGTGCAACTATACGTACAAATAATTAAACCAAAAATCTTAGTGAAAAATACAATAGCAATTCATCTCTCTCTCTCTCTCAAAGATGGGAGAAGAGAACAATCCTGCAATAATATCTGATGATGGCATTTCTCTGCAGTGCTTTCTATAACATCAAATTCTACGTAATCCATTTATGGGTGATTTAATAGCTATATTGATACAATGTTATTTGCATCGATTTCACATTTGTAATCCCTAAATAAGTTGTCACAGGGAAAGACAGGCCAAAGACATGGTAGGAGAGATGATTTACTATTCAGGGAAAGATTATCGAATGATTAATCCAACAAATGTCCTGCAATAACGGAGAGCTCTAAGCTCAGAGAGCTGTAATTTCAATTGAAATGCTTATAAAGCACGGTTTGTCTGCTCGCAACCATGCAAAAGTGTGTGCATGAGAGAGAGAGAGAGAGAGAGAGAGAGAGAGAGAGAGAGAGAGAGAGAGAGAGAGAGAGAGAGTTCTAATTTCATAGCAAAAGGAGAAATATATAAATTGATTTGACATTCATCAGCTCAAATTTTTATCATTTCTGATCAATAAATTCTGGGACTGTATTATTCTAAACTCTCCGCAAGGGACTGCTCGCATGAGATGACCTTTGCGTAAAACTCCACAGAGAAAATACTAAACATTTTTCATATTATCTCAAACTCTGGTCTTGGCAGCCTGATGACTTTATACTTGTGCATATTTCATGAATTATTAGGATAACTATGGCAAAATGTACCTACAATTACGTGCATACTGCATACAATAACATGTATATATATTTTTATATTAATTAATTTTTTTATTTAAGGTGAGTAAAAATGACGTGTCTTATTTTTAAGAAATGTTCTTACCCCCCCCTCCCACATCCACCCTACTTCCACATTTACTTTAAACCCTAATAGATACTCAATGCACAAAGACCCAAATTTTTCTCCCATTCAGCAAAAGCATAAACTATAACAATAACTCATTAAAATTATAAAAAAAATAATATTATATCCCAAAACAGTGTTTTGTTACAATTGCCTGCAAAAGATGACAAGTGACTTGCCGAAAGATACCTTCTTGGAATAAAAGAGGCAAATAAGTCAGGTATCTGGCATTTTTGAATAATTGCTATACATCAAATCAAATAATCTAAATCGGGCAGCTTCACCATTTTGCACCACAAAATATATTTCATCTAAAGATTTTTATCAGTTTAAAACATAAAACCCCAAAGATATTTTTTCCACCCACAACCCTTAATTTCTGTTCACATACAAGCAAAAACCAAAATACAACGTAAAAGCATTTCCTTCCTATGACTGCCTTCACTCATCAAGACAGCAATAATAGCATTACACAAGGAATACAAACTAGCCCATTATTTAGCTAGCATGCCTAATTATCCTAATGTTAACACTGCCATTATGAAAGTGATTTAACGGAGACTCTCCCAGCATATCTACTGCATGTAATTATAAGGAAACGCATAGTGGTTAAAATCAACCACCACCACTTTCTTAGTTTTATTGCATAAATATTTAGAAAGATTGTTCATTGTTCATCAGGACACTTCATTTGAGAATGCTGAACCCGGAAAATTTTGTAGAAAAAAAGTATCATTACCACATGGAGGAGAATTCAGATAACTGCTCCGATTACTGGAACTAGCATGCTTTAATTTTGTGAGCTATGTGAACACGAACTTGGGACAGTAGCAGGACTGGCATCATCTGAATCGTGGAGTTCGTGAACATGCCCAAACTGTCGAACAGTAAGATGCATTAGTTCTCGAGAAACCCCACTAGTTGATGTAACTGCCTGGTTTGGGATTTCAAACCTCATTTAACTGAGAGATTTCTTACCTCAATGCTTGGTCAATGATGTTAAAACTAACTTATATTTCTATGCTGTCTCCCCAAAGGATAACAGAAACAAGGCGAAAATATGATATATACTTCTGAGAGTTTTCAGAAGGCCAATATACCTAACATTTTAGTAAACAAGTTTTGTGAATTCAAAGCATGTTTACACAATATACAGATTGGATCAACTTACATTCAAACCTGGACCAGTAAGTATGCATTGAGATGGCAACTAAAATCCTTCTTGCCTGGGTTTTCAAGTGCTTGGATACTAAACAGGGCGTGACCAAAAAGGCATGAAAATAAGATTTTTAAAGCCAAGTCCGACTTATTGTCACATCAAGCAGGCTAACACATCTAACACAAGAAGATATTTTGATTTTTTTTTTTAATAATACACACTGTAACAAACTACAGAGTGCTAGGTCATGGTCTACATAATACAACACATGGAAGAAATTATCATTTTACTTACTGTCACTGTACCATCTTTTGACCACCACCACACTGGACACATCACTTATAACACATTATCAGATATGTAACACAATCACAGTGGACTTTTAAATAACCCACAAAAATGCAAGCATAGAAGACTGCATATAAATAAATATAAATATATCTATAAATGTCAGGTATTTACATGCTAGATTGTCACATCTAACGCAATATTAAACTTGTATCACATCTATATCCAACTCACTATCATTCTATTTCAACTAAAAAGAAAGAGAGATGTCCTAGAAATACAGGCAAAGGTTTTTAAAAAAAGAGTTTGAAGCAAAAATGAAAACAATTGATATGAGGGCCTTCTTACTCACTATGTATATATTTCTGTATCCAGCACACAATATAAACATGAAAAATATAAAAAATGAAATGACACACTATCTTCACAGTGATTATGTTTTCCTATGCAACCAGCATATTAAAAAATATTTTATCTTTTTCCATCAAAAATGTGTACTTTTCACCAGCATGCACCCTCACTTCAATTGCATCCCAAATTTGCATGAAAATTACTCACACATTTCATACCATTAACTTTTTCCAATATTCACTTTTTTCCAAACTGATATCATTTTCTGTTGCTTACAAAAGTACTTTTGACATTATCCAATCTATGCCATTTGGAATTATATAAACCATTTTTATCAGTACAAACAACAAATTGTTTTAAAAAATACATAACATCCAATTGCGATTTATTTTAGTGAGAAAATACAGCAACATTTTCTGTTAGCTTAGTACCAATCTTTTGAAAAAATTATATTTACTAGAACAGGCTCTGCCACAACTAATATTAAACACAGTTTCAGTTCCCGAATTACCTGTTTAATTCATTAGACATCAGTCTTCAACCACTGTTAGTCTGGTGCTTGGTCCCTGAAAATAACACATCAAAGTAAGCATCAAGGGATTAAATAAATGTGCAAAAGTAAACTGGGTTCAAACTGTCTACCATGTTAAGTTTTAGTTATTTATTTACTGACGGACAGTGTACTTATGGAAAGAAAATGAGATGATTGTGATGACAAGGATAATAACAACAACAATAACATCTCTCTCTCTCTCTCTCTCTGTATAGTTGTGTGTGTGTGTGCGTGTGTGTATGTGTGTGCACCCACATGTACGTAAGTATGTGTTCCTAGACTTTTTACTTTTATGTTAACCAACATCTATATGAAGTCAAATAAGCTGCATGTCATATCCCATGCTCAAGCCAATGTAAATCATGCAATTCTTACATCCATGACTTTCATTCCTTGCATTCCATCTACACCTTCCTTTGTCTTTCTCAACTTTTTCTCTCCACATTAAATGGGATATTCTAATCTGCAAGACATGGTTAAAACTGACAACTACTTACAACGCTGTGACTAAGATCTTCAGATAATCATGGTGTTTGCCTATATTTTACTCATAAACTGACAAATTTGACTCGCCTGCACTACTGCCCTAAGGTGCTTTGGTTATCACGATATTTACCTGTATTTTCACCTTTACTAAATAGACCACTTGTGCTCTTCTGCTATTGCACTTGACCAACTTCTTTTTTTACTTTCATGCATTTACCAATATTCCTTCTCTAAAATGATTAACTCCCTACAAAATACGTCATTATGGAAACTTAAGTTTTTACACCATTATATATCCTCATACAGAACTAACCTACTTTCTATTGCTAAGTAAATTAGTGAGATATCCATGTATATGTATGTCAGTAGGCAAGACACATACTATCCCTATATTATATACTTTAAAATAAATTCCATGTTTTTAACAGCGCAAAGTTTCTATCAATTATGAATATAAACCTGCTGTATTTTTAACTACTTATCAACAATATCAGTTCTACCTGTTGCTCCTGCAGTTCTGTTGGATCAGTATACGTACTAATTACAGAAGTTACCTGTAATCTGACCTTGCCAAACAGGTGACAGGAAATACTTTATCAACCCCCCAATCAATGCTAAATCTGGATTCTTTATCTCCGTCTTTTAATCTATCTTGGTTACATATTCAAACCCTAAGCCAGAACGTGTACACAGAAAAATCATGTATTGCTAAGTAAAATCAAAATGCTACAGTCTTCTCCATACCAAAGTGCCAATGGTATTTTTGTTTTTTTTTCTTCTTTTTCTTTTTCCTTTCACTAGTTATACCATTAACTTGCAATCTATAACCCCCTCTTCTTATCACCTGACAAACCAAATACCTATCTGATTAAAAAACTAATTAAAATGTACCTTGCCTCTTGTTACAGCTTCCAATTCACTTACACCCTTCTCTCTGTTGGCACGTCGCTTAAACATAAGGAGGTGCCCTTACAGTCCGATGAAAAATACGTCCTTGTAGTTTAAGGATGGTAGTCTTGTTTGTTAACGCATAATACCACTAAAAATAGATTACTCATGACTTTAAAATGCAATCTGACAACCAAATGACAGATTAAAATGCAAGCCTCTTCTCTGATATTTATCTGGCCCGTGCAAGAGAGGATAATATTGATATCATCTTAATGTGCAATTCTGGTGCTAGTTGAACACTTCAGTCCAGTTTGTGAATTAATGAGAAAACTGAAAGTCAATTAATAAAATAGTTTTAAAATATTAATGCAGTACTCAGGCACACTTGTTGTATGCATAAGTCAACACAAGACACGAAAATCATATTCAGAGTGGCACTGGCTGAGTTTATTCCTGGCGTAAAATGTAGTAATAACTGGATAAAAATGTAGAACATCGACAAACCACCAATAACACAAATCACACACACACAACAGCAAAATAATATTTACTATTACGACTTTAAAATCTTGTTTCAGCATTTGATAAAATAGTTGGTTTTGTGCCAAAAAGTAAAATGTATACGTATATACACAGGTTATATATTACATCAAATGCACTTAGCTACATCTTAGCAATTACACATACTATGTTTTATTTCCATGGTGATTATAATTGAAGATCATCAATATCTTGAAAAATTGAGCGTAAAACAAATGTCCTTTAGTAATGCCTTTTTTATTTATTTTTAGATAAGTGTTGATAAAATCAATTTATTAGTCAGTCTAAAAATCTCCAGAATTACTGTGTTTACGTGATACGTGCCCTGTATTACAATATAACAATAATAGCAACTGTTCCTTCTCTAACGCTAGATTATAAACCACAATTGTTTACTTAAAGTCAGGATGGAAAATTATAACTTAGGAATGATGCAGCAAGAAAAAAATTCCTTTTTTTTATTTAGTATGACGTAAATGTGCTGCAGGTTTGTCATTTCTGATTTGCCCCAAAACAAACAGAGCATGAAGTTCCTGGCCTGTATCATAGTGAAGAAATGGGAAAAAATAATACAATAATATAATATTATAAGGATGAGAGAGAGAGAGAGAGAGAGAGAGATCTAAACCATAAACTGATAGCTAATACACAAATAATGAGTTAAGCCAAAACAAATCAACATTGGGGGAGGGGGAAAGTGAGAGAGAGAGAGGGAGTTGAAAGCAGGGGAGGAGTGAAAGCAGTGAAGTGATGAGCATTATGACAAAACAGGAGAGATAAAACTGCAGAATAACAAGCAAACAAGAAGACAAACATGACAGCCTCAACTCCTCTCCTGGTGATTTGATCAACTCAAAATGAACTTTGGCTGCCAACTGGGGGCGGAAATATCATCAATGGTTGGTAGTGGATTCCCCTGGGCTCAGATCAGTCAATAGCTGTCAGAGTGCTCAGTCTTAACTGTATTCCCACTGTTGCATCAATGTAGCGATAATTTATTTCTTTACCCATCTATATGTTAGCTTGTCCATTCTGCTCAGGTCCCTCCAACGCGATTTGCCTGGGTTTCTTTCATCCTGGGTTGGACTTTTTGCCTGTTGAATTTCTATCAACTGATGAAGTTCAAGACATTTATGATGGTGATCGCCTGTATTTCTACTCCAAAAATTATATCTAGTTCCAATGGCTTATATTCTACAAGAAGTTTTATCTCAGCTCAAAAAAAAAAAAAAAAAAGGATTCTTATGCACAAACACATACTCACTCTCTCTCACACACACACACACACACACACACACACACACACACACACACACACACACACACAGAAGTTTTTGAGAAACAAGCCTACATGAAAACTTATAAAATTATGGTAACAGATATCTTATATGACATATATGCACATTGTCATTGTTTAGAAAATAAAGAAAGAAAAAAAAACATACTTATCTCTGACTCAACAGTAATAAATATATAACATATCATGACGTACGTCAAGCTCAACCCAACTAAAAGTGATACTTATACAAAGGTCAAGCTTCAGTATAATCAGTCCTTCAAAGAAGTTCACCTTTTTATACCAGTAATAATATGCACACAATGACACTTTGTAAGACGTGAAAAATAGTCCACTTGTTCTTCTTTTGGAATATTCCTCATGTGATATAACGTCGACCTTGATTGAAAACATTTATCAAGTTATTTGTCCCTAACGGAAGAAGTGTTGGCAACAATCACCAGTGAAGAAAATGAATTGTTGTGGGGGGAAAAAGTAGCTACATTTCTTCAAAAATTAACAAAGGAAAAACGAATAAGTTAACAGATTTTCTCACCTGACCAAATACTTACTATAATTTATCATTAATGCAAGGCAAAATTAGCTAGCTCCAGTTCCCACCATTTATCATACCTAAGAAGACCAAGTCTGAATTTTTACCTCCCCTCCAACACACACATATAGTTTCATGAATAATTTACATTTTTAAATAATAACATATTTGGAAGAAGTAAAAACATCTACCTTATTCAACTGTCCGTGTCCGCCTGACCTCATAATATAAAGAATCCTGCAGTTGCAGTCTACATTTTTTCCAACTTTTCGCACATAAAGTACAATAATGATAAACCACTTCCTTGCCCAGTCAATGGTAATTACACTGGTAAGTTAAAACAGTTCATCTGTGACTGACATTCAAGGGCACTTTGCTGCTGTTTGACTGTCAACCTCTCGGACCACCATATTGTAACGAGAGAAACTGGAAAACACCTGAGGCCGGGCTATAAATAGCCCCAACTTCCACCAGTACAGGGATGTGTTGCACATTTATTCATGATGGTTTTATCTGGATAAGTTGTTTTGCTTGGCATTATTTCAATGGAGATTATCTGGATGGTATGGGCATTAGAAAAGATATATGGCCAAGAGGTAAATTGGTTTACCGGGAGATGTCAGCGTTGCACATTTGACCCCATTTTCCTGTCTTATAAGGCAACCATAATATTTTCAGAGACGTAATAATATGCAATAGATGGTTTTCTTTTTCTGCCTTGTATTTGTCTAAGTAACTGCGGGCTTGTCTTTCCATCTGTCTTTCTATTTGTCTCTTCATCTGTGTTTCTGAATGTCTTTTTCTTTTTCCATCTGTCTGTCCATCTGTCCATTTACTTGTCTACAGCTGTCACATATTCAATACCCATTTTGTTATTTTCTGAAATATCTACGTCAGATGCTTCCTCCACCCCCCCCCCCCCCCCCCCCCCCACCACACAGCTTTAATTTCCTCCTCTCACTACTAATTCCTTTCTTCATCTCACTATTTTCTTGGCTAATTTTCTCAAATATGTCAATCTCTGTTTCTTACATAACTATTTCCCTTTATGTCTTCCCCACCCGCCCATTCTTGGATGAACCTATGCCCCATTTCCTTGCTTATATCCTGGAAATATATCTCCTCTCCACCACCTCTTTTCCCTTTCTCATTTCCACTCTCTTACCTTCCTTCATTTGTTCAGCTACACATCATTTATCTGAACATGTTCTCAAGAAAATTTCCCAATAAGATCAAACATAATGCTCAACTCAGTCTTAGTTGCATCAGGAACTTTTGTATGATTTAACAAAGACACAGTAAAATAGTTAAAAGTGTTTTGCCTGTTATCTTTCATTTGCCGCAGAATGGGTTTTTCATTATTTCTTTCATAAAGATAGGAAAGTTGGTAGCATAACCAAGGCCCTTTGATAAAAGGCAGAAATGTGATGCTAAATAGGTGGAAAAACATTTTTATTCTCTCCAAAATCTAATTCTTATTTTTAGCAATACTCTTATAAGGTTCAACTTTTTGATGTGAAAGAATTCTTAGTGAGGCCAACAAGATAGGCTCCTTTGCATTTTTCACATTTATCAATAATTTTGAAAATGTGCAATAATCACTACAGACTTATATAAACCTTGACAAATTCAAATAAAATGCATTTTTATTAATAATGAAAACAATTAAAAAAACTTTCATCTTCTCTACAGCAATTCATCTTTGATTTGGTGAAAGATTTCTTCAACTTGATTTCTTCAACAAACTGTACTGGTTTACCGCAAGGAAAAAAAAAACGAGTAAAGTGAACCCTGGAAACAACTGAGAAGACTATTATTTGCACTGACAGACCACAATGTTATATTGCAACTTATTGATCACCTGCTTTTTTTTTATAAAACCACAATTAATGTAATAGCAGTTATTGCCTACAGCAACTTATATTGCCTCAGCACTTAAATCATTGAAGACAAAAACAATTAAGATATTTCTAAAATAAATTAGCCAATCAGTCTCATTAATCACTAAAAAAAAGCTACTCCCTCCAATAGCACATCTACCACTTTATTATATATAATTATATGGAGTCAGAAAGACATACATCAGAAGAATTTATTCTAGAAGTCAGTATAAATGAGAAAAGTGAGCCTGATTTACAAAAAAAAAAAAAAAGACCAATATTTTACATCAAAAATTAACCCAATCACTAGACTACTACAAATCTATCTAAGATTGAAGTAAAAAAATTAAATCTTCTGTCTTTGAGTTAAGAAAAACTTTTGATACAACTTCTACCATGAAATTGGGCCTAGCTAAAGGTAG
Organism: Lingula anatina; assembly: GCF_051362555.1. Lineage (NCBI taxonomy): Eukaryota > Metazoa > Brachiopoda > Lingulata > Lingulida > Lingulidae > Lingula > Lingula anatina. The sequence goes on along the minus strand of NC_141773.1, from coordinate 17,975,882 downwards.
CCTATTTATTCAGATGGTACCTCAAAAGCATTAACATTTGCACGCAAGATGTGGCCACAGCTTCTCTCTGTAACCTTTTCCCAATGATACACTACTAAACCCCTTTAACTGAAGACAACTGCATGGATCTTAAGGTATATTCTGACATATATTTATAGATTAAGTAAACAGAATAATAAACTAATGCCATATCATCTGGCAATGGGGAAAATCATGAGCTTCTTTTTTTCTTTCTCTTTTTTACAACATATTTGTTGTGAATAAGACTAATTTATTATTTCTCCAACTTTGTTATATATATGTATATACAACATGTCTCCTATACTGTGTTCATTCTGAAATAATAAAAATAACCAAAGACCTGCCAAACATAAAGTAATTTTAATTAAGAGCTTAAAAGCTACTGACAATCTTAAATATTTCAATTTTTTGCCTAATTTACCAGTAACCAAGTGATTTTTTACTTCTGATTTGACTAAAACCATGGTAATGTTAAATATTCATTGTGTAAATTACATTTAAGATATAAGGTGCCGCTACACAATGGGCCACAATCTTGTCAAAAGGATCTTGATTCCATAAACATATAAAAGAAAAATATAAACAAAATCCAATAAATGGCCATAAGAAATACTGTCCTAAACTAGTCCAGCTGCATCCAATTAGAACAATATTACATGGTCTATAAACTAGTAATATACTTTCAGCTACATATATATAAACTAAACTATATATACTTGCCAATATGAATACAGCAGTTTCCTCTTCAAAGACCCAATTTGCAGCATGACAGCTATTATATAACACCAATTCAATGCAAAACTAGATCAATTAAGGTCTTTATCCCATGAACAGAAAGGTTATATCAATTATATTCTTCACATTGCTATTTAAATGTCCACAACGATAAAACTGTTGTAATTATTATTATTGTCATCATTATCACCATCATCACATCTATTATTTTTTTTTTTTTTCATTTCAAACCAAACTAAGAGGAAAAATGCTTTACTAAATATGCAATGAATTTACACACATTGAAAATGATTCAATTGGCTTATTTATTTATTTATTTATTTATTTATTTGTTATTGTTATTATTATTATTATTATTATTTGAGAGTGGGGCAGAAAACCATTACATCCAACTTTTAGTCACCATGTGTAATGACAGCATGCAGGATCTTAGCCAGGCAACTGTTCCACTGTCTTCTGTACTCAGTATTTCAATTTAGGACATCCATTCTTGCAGACTTAAATTTTCTTTTTTTTTTTATTTTTTTTATTTTTTTATTTTTTTATTTTTTTATTTTTTTTTTTGGCTATATGGAGTCAACAGGGCCTGTCTCAGTAAAAAAAAATCCCTATTTCAAAACCCTGGCTAAATCACAGGAAGCAGGAAATGGGTTATTTCTAGATGTTTTAGGGCTATGAAGTGCAAAATCTAAAGTAACATATTTTCTGGCATAGAGAAAGATCAGAGATGATAACTTTGCCAGGATCAAGCTGTTCAAGGAAAAAAATCGTGTCCATGCGTGCATACTTAAAGAGGTGCAGACATGCACTTGTGTGCATGCATTCGTTATAAAAATAGGAATGATAACTGCTGCAGTTTCTGCCACTTTATCCACTGTGTTCATCACAGAAGCAATGGCACCAGTAAAGAGTTGAGCTAGTACAAGTATTGCACACCTGGTATGATAAGAGTACAGGTAAATGCAGGTGAGATAAATGAAACGTACATCAGTGGGAAAGATGACACAAGTCAGGTGTTGACCAAGGGCTTTATGCACAAAAGAACATCAGTCAAACCTTGGTGTGTTTTATCTCAATATATATCCATATATAAATCAGCTGAAGTCTTCTTCTAAGATGATATAGGGTTGTAAATTAACATATGTCTTATGTTTAAGGTTGATAGGAGGGTTGTTTAGTTTTGTAGCTAACTGAGTGAAGATGTTCACAAAAAAATGAAACTTTTGTTTAGTAAATAATGAGACAGTTTTGTGATTGAAGTCAATCCCTAGCATGTTTCAAATGCATGCGCACAAACATGTGCATGCACTAAAGCACACAAGCAACCATCCAAGGTTTGCAAATTTACGTGTGTGTGTGTGTGTGTGTGTGTGTGTGTGTGTAAAGTATAAAAGTGTGGATCAGCGGGTTATCCTCCCTAATCTTAGAATAAATCTGCAGCAGTTCATTAGAATAAAATTACACTCAAGAAAATGACCAAATACATAGTCAGACAAACATCACGTTTTACTCGTCTGTAAAAAAAAAAAAAGTAAATGAAAATAAATGAACACAGAACAAAATGAAGAAATAAATAAACTTTCTATTCAATGTACAATCCAACTATCTTTCTATCCAAAATTCTAATGCTATAACAGCATTCACAAGTCTGAAAATGCATAAATTTACTAGTACTTACTAATCTTCATGGCAAGCCCAGTCTACAGGTGTGTATTCCCAAACCCCTGACATACCCCTGATCAAGACATCAATGCTTCCCTGTTTCCCTCATCTCTATACTTCGGTCATAAATATCTGATATAGAATACAGCACAGACCTGTGGATACGAGTTCCTCTGTTTGAGGAAGTATAGATTCCTGGAGAGAGTGCTACACATACCTGTATACAGCTATGAAAACTGGTCCATGATCTTCACATCATCATACAGTGGTGGTGATCTTCACAATGCTGATCATGATTACCCACTATCCTGAGCATCATTTCAAATAAAACACAGTAAACAAGAGACTGATTTCTCATTAAAAAAAAAAAAAACTTCAGGTGATATTTCTGTTAAATTTAGTTAAAGACTAGAAATTTTACTTTTTTCCTTTATTTGATCCAAGATAAACTGATAGTAGTCCAAGTCCTATACTGATACTAATACCTCAAATCAGTCTTTCTTCTATTTTAGCTGGCTATTTTAGCAGGCTATTGCAGGTTTATCCTGGACTGCAGTAGACCACAATCTCCAGTAGCCCCTGAATCCAGGAGTTGATTCTGATGCAAGGGCAAAAAATGAAAAGGGGGGGGGGGGTCTCTTATTTTGATCATTTCATAACATCATTCTATTTTTTCATCATTTTTTTTCTTTCTTATTTTTGGGATATATATAGTTATTGTTACAAATTTCTTTTTCTATTATATACTGATATGATACAAAAAATTAAAAAAAAAAAACAACTTCACTGACCATCAAACAGGGGGTTCCTTAAACTTAAATTGCTACTCAGACACAGTCCACAATGCTCTTACAACTTACTAGTATCCATATTTCAATCAAATGTACCAAACAAGCACAGCCATTTTTGTTTTACTCCAATAATGAAACCATGATGAGAAAGAAGAGAGAGGATTGATTATATTTCAAAATTTCAGGAGAAGAAAAAATAAATAATAAAACCCCTTTCTTATCTGAGTATTTGAAATATGTAGCTATAAGACTGCTTAATTTCATAAAAGTTCTGGTTGTGAAGTAGTAACATTACAAATTAGCAGGTATTTTCAGATTTTCACCAGCTCGGTGATCTATGTATACAAACCATCTGCTCTCAGATCACTGAATCTCATTTGGAAATGTTATGAAAATGCATCCATCCTGAAAGAGAACCAAAGTTTGAAGTAAGGGGGGGGGGGGAGAAAAAGACAGGGGGAGGGTAATGCTGGTTTCACAAAAACTTGAAAAAGAAATTGCAATTTCCCAACTGATAGTCTGGTTTTATGCAAATGAGTCCATCTTGGAAAATGCTTAATAAGGCTTCTCCCTCCCGATGGAATTGACAACATAGTAACCTGGATAAGCATGGGGCATCTAAATTAATTGGGCAATAACTAGATGCTACTGGTTGCTATGACGATTGGAAATCTTCTCTGCTTGTTGCTGCTATAAATGTTCCCACTGACGTCAGTCAGAAAATTTACAGGGTGCAAGAAAAATGTGGAGCAATCATCTGGTGTTGATAAGCCTGGACGTGTCTTTGCTAGCAAAGTGAATTTTGCCACAGGTTAACAATTTAACTGCTCAACGAAAAACTCCAATGACATATCTTTCCATTAATAAGGTTGAAATATGCAATCTGTTAGGAAAAAATTGTTCCTGCATGTTTTAAACCAAGATGTACTTGGATGCAGTGCTCACAGCAAGCAGCAACTTCAAAGGAATGTGCAGGGTTGTACAAAAGAGGATGTATGTGATACAGTTTCTCCAGCCTAAACCCAGACGTAGATAGTGAACAAGGAACCTTTAAATCTGTCATTTAATTTCCAACTCTACGCTGTTGGGCTTAACTGACAACACCGCTGTTTTATGAATTATGCTAACCAGGAATTTTTTCCTCTCGGATCATCCAGTACAAAGTTTATTACCTAACAATTTGGGACGTCTGGCCTGTACATCACTTCCTGCTGATTTCCATGTGGGATCCAGTAGCTAATTGCACTCTGCCAGATTAATCTTGGCAAAATGTGAAACATCGTCTAATTTGGTTACTAAAACTGTGAAATATTTACTGTTTTCTGACATATCTGCCATTTAGACTTAAGTTTTTTTTTTTTTAAATTGCTAAAACTATTCCCTTTTTTTGTTATATAAAGTATTTCACCTTAAGGTAAGCCTAGAGTAGTGCATTTATTCTCTACTTTGAGTTCTCAACTTTTCTTAAAAGTCACATAATGAACATAAAATCTTCACGCTACAAAATCAAATGTCCTCTGGTAAAAAAGAAATGTTCTAAACTATAGCCATCAACATCACACAGTTTGATTGA